>NC_073307.1:89434034-89734034 GCF_027595985.1 Sorex araneus
GCTGCAAGAGAAATCAAATGAGGTTCATCAGTAATATAGACAGGCCAGTTCTTCTGCTTCTCCCTTTTCGTGATTGGCACATTAACACAGACTGTATGACATTTAAAAAAAATAACTAATAGTATTCATTGTAGACACCTAGGAAAACATGTAAGAGCATGAGTTCCTAGCATTAAGGATTACTGCTTTCATATTTTGATATGAAAATCATTTAATATTAAATATTTATACATTATTTAATTGTACTATATTTAAATGTTATCACTATATCACTATCAGACCATTGCTCATCGATTTGCTCGAGCAGGCACCAGTAACATCTCCATTGTGAGACCTGTTGTTACTGTTTTTGGCATATCAAATATGCCGTGGGGAGCTTGCCAGGCTCTGCTGTGCAGGCGAGATATTTTCAGTAGCTTGCCAGGCTCTGGGAGAGAAGTGGAAGAATCAAACCCAGGTCGGTCGTGTGCAAGGAAAATGCCTTACCCACTGTGCTTTCACTCCATTTTGTCCAAAAATCAGGATTTTATCTTTTTTAACAAAAATTTATATACCACAATTTCATTATCCAACTATCTCTTGAGGGCATGTATGTTGATCCCATGCTTTGGCTAATGTGAAAAATATAATTATGAACATAGAGTTAAACATATTCTTTTCTATGAGTGTTCTCCTGTTTTCACATAAATGACTAGGAAAGTTATTATGGATCATATAGGATTTTCATGTTTATTTTCCTTAGGAATATCCATAGCATTTTCTTCTCTCTTTTTTTTTTATTTTATTGAATCACTGTGAGACAGTTACAAGATTTCATGTTTGGGTTGCAATCTCACAATGATCAAACACCCATCCCTCCACCAGTGCACATTCCCCACCACCAATATCCCCAGTATACCCTCCCTTTCCCACCCTCCCCCTGCCTCCATGGCAGACAATATTCCCCATACTCTCTCCCTACTTCTGGGCATTATGGCTTTCAACACGGACACTGAATGATCATCGTGTTTGGTCCATTATCTACTTTCAGCACACATCTCCCATCCCAACTGATTCCTCCAGTGATCATTTTCTTAATGATCCCTTCTCTATCCCATCTGCCTTCCCTCCTCTGCTCATGAAACAGGCTTCCAGCTAGGAATCTCCATAGCATTTTCTAGAGTTTACACCAATTTCATTTTCACCAAAAATGTGTCAGATTTCCTTTTCCCCCAAATCCTTGCCAACACTGTTTCCAATATTTTTAACACAGGCCATTCGCATTGATGTGAGGTGATATTTCGTTGTAGTTCTGATCTTCATCTCCCTTTAATAAGTGACACTGAACAATTTTTTCATGTACTTATAGAACATCTTTGTGTATTTTTTAAAACACATATCTATTCAAATCTTTTGTCCACTTTTTAATTGACTTGGTTGTATTTTGATGTTGAGTTGTGGGTGGTTTTTTTATGTTTTTTGGATATTAGCCCCTTATCAAACACAATATGTACAATTTCTCTAGGTTTTATATTGCTGTTTTGATTTATGGGGTGATTTATTTCACTAGACAAAATCTTTTTAATTTGATGCAGTCCCATGTGTTTCTTCTGATTTTGTTTCCTTTACCATTAGGGTTGAGTCCCCAGATAGAGCTCCAAAGTTTAGGTCCTGAGGTATTTCAGTTTGTTTCTTTCTCATAGTTTAAGGTTTCAGGTCTAATATCCAAACCTTAATGCATTTTGCCTTTTGAGTTAATTTTTGATTATGTTGTTAAGTCATGATCTAGTTTTATGTTTTATGTTTTTACAGTTATTTTTCTCCACCTTGTTGAAGAGGCTTTACTTTATTGTAAGGTCTTTGTTTCTTTTTTTTTTTCTTTTTGGGTGACATCCAGAGATGCTCAGGGGTTACTCCTGGCTTTGCACTCAGGAATCACCCCTGGCAGTGCTCAGGGGACCATATGAGATGCTGGGAATCAAACCCGGGTCGCCCGTGTGCAAAGCAAATGCCCTACCCGCTGTGCTATTGCTCCAGCCCCCAGTCTTTATTCTTTTATCATAAAGTTTATATCTCTATATGTGTAAACTTATTTATGGGCATGGAGATTTCAGTCACAAAAAAACGCATACCAGAATTTTCAGCAGATTATGTTTCTATGAGGTCCGTTCTGAGACAGCAGAATCAGACACAGGGTATGGTAGCAATTTTGGATTGTGGAAGCAAGCGGCTGCCAGGGGCTCTGCTTTGGCAGTCACCAGGCTGGCCTGTCCCCTTCCAATTTACCCCAGTCTGTTCAGCCTTGTATAAGTCTGAGATTAACTTCAGCTTTTGATCTCTTTCGAGATTTATTTCTGGGTCTCTGGAGCAAGGCTGGTAGAAGAGCTTACATGGTGGTGCTGGCATTGGTTCATGGGAGTGACTGCCCAGAAGTATTGGGAAGTGTGGGGAGGTAGTCCACCCCACTCCGAGAAAGCCTGGAGATTTCAGCATGATCAATTTTTGTACCCGCAGCTTTTCTTCAATCTTCTCTTTTCTATTTGCATAGTATTTCAGTTGACAGGCAAATAGTAATCTGGATTTTTTTATTAATTCAAACATTTTTCTGTCCTTAATGCCATAGCAGCTAAGTCTTTGAGTCAACCCTTATCAAGTCTTGGAGTAAAATGTATTCAAATGTTTCTGAACATGCAATGACCCAAACTTACTTCAAAAGCAATCACATAATGAAGCTGAGGTCTTTCTGGAAACTTGTACCACATTGCATTCCCCAGGAAAAGAATTCTCAAGTAGATAAGTTTTTAAAGCCCTGTTATAAACCAATATTATTTCAATGAGAGAAACTGGATAAATAACTCAAAGAGCTGAGCGTATGACTTGCATGATGCAAGCTCCTTTTACCTTCCTGAAAACATGATCCCCTAAACATCATGGGAACAGACCCCCCTCAAGACCCAGGAGAAGCTCCTGAGTCTCTCAGTTGTGGCCCCCAGGTTAAAAATAAATTAATTTTCTCAAAATTATGATGTATTCCCAAGTAAAGAGAACCCTCTCAGTAATATACAATATGATTTCTATTTTACAGAAGAAATGCTTACATTTACTTACATCTGGAGTTACATGCACTAAAATCTAAAACACTAGTATCTCTAGATGATAAGATAAATAGAATTTAAACTTTATTTTTTCTATAATGAATACTTCAACATATGGTGAGGTTTATATACAGTTTATGTTACAGGAAGAAGAAATTTTCTTAAGAATTCTTCATATTTCCATGTTTTTGGAAAACATGAACAATTATGACCACACACATAGTGTTTCTTAGTTTCTTATACTGTATATGCTTTTCTCTCTCTGTTTTTCTCTCTGTGTAAGATGTATTACGTGCTACTCAGATCAGTTTGCTCCACTCTCCAAAACTGCATTAAATCCATCTTGGAAACTGGTGTAAAATAAAATTTCTGGGTAGGCCATAGAAATAGTACAGCAGATAAGGTGCTTACTTTGCACACAGCTGGCCCCGGTTTGATCCCTGGTACCCCACATGGTCCCTTGAGCCGTGTCAGGAGTGATTTTTGAGTGCACAGACAGGAATAACTCCCAAGTATTGTCTCATGTAAACCTCCTAAAAAAGAATTTTCTGAGGGTAGAGTTATTTCCTTTGAGAAGTAATAAACTATCTTTGTAAGACTTCCTAGTCTTTAACCTGCTGAGGTCTTTTGTTATCCCTGAGTACACAACTCACATATTTAACAAATGAACACACACAGTCCCTGAAAACGTCTTCCTCTATTCATTCATTAAAGGTTCTGCATCTGGGCCAGTGGTTACAAGAGCTGAACACCATCTCTTGACTGTGGACTCACTCAACCCTGAGAACAACGCTCAGCTTAACAGTCCTCCTCAGCATGACTGGGTGGGAGTGAGGGTTCATTCTCACACCTAGCTTTTGGGATATTCACACCTCTTCCTGCTTCATATTAGACAACTCAGGCTACTAACAATCCGCATTTCCCAACTGCATCCAGTTGAAAAAATTAACCACTAATGTTACCTATGCTTCTCTGACACTCTTCCTTTCCCATCCTTCATCTCCTTATGAGCTTGCAGAAAGCGTTTCTTACCTGCAGGAGCCTCTGATGGGGTGCCCGAGGCCTGGGCTTTGTTTATGAATTTCACTTCAGCGTAAGTGATCTCTGTCGTCATATTGAGGAGAGACGCTCTGCTCTCTTCACACCGGCCTCCCCGTCACTCTGAGAACAACTGAAAGCAGCTCTGCAGGACCACTGCGGTCCCACCAATCACACAGGCTCAGAGGGATCCCATGACAACTAAAACCCTCAGCCAGAGGTTTGATTCCCCAAGACCAACACAGCAGAAATCATAGCCCTTAAGCTCAGAAGAAAAATGTAATAAAATAAGAACTTGGAAACCAAGTAGAAGATATGGGAAGGGAAAGAAAAGAGGAACTATTTTTTTTAAGTCATGAATTTATTCCCCACCATTACACAAGTTGCAGCTCAGGCACTGGTGGAGACGGGGTGCAGTGGCTAGTGCGATGTCCCCCACTGTCCTGCCCACTCTGGGGGGGGGACATGGGCTGTCCTCATGGGAACACTCCACTCACCCTCCTGGGGGTGGCCGGTGGCACCAGGTCCCTCCGTGGGGCACCCCCACAGGCCACAATCAAGTGTCTGGGCTGACTGAGGGGACGCAGGAACCAGACACCAACATGTCCCCCCAGAAGCCCTGGCTCTAGAGACTGAACACAATGGCCACTCAATACCCCTAATGCAAACCACAACATCCAAAAGGAGAGAGAGAACAAAGAGAGTACCCTGGCACAGAGGCGGGGTTGGGAGGGGAGGGATGGAATTGGGGGATTGGAAGGGATACTGGGTTCATTGGTGGTGGAGAATGGCCACTGGTGGAGGGATGGGTGCTCGAATATTGTATGAGGGAGATACAAGCACGGAAATGTGTAAATCTGTAACTATACCCTCACGGTGATTGATTAATTAAAAATAAATTAAGTTTGAAAAAAGAAAAAGAAAACAGAAGAGTCAAGGGATCCCGGGGTCTATCTTTTCTCGTGGACAGCCCCCTGGGTGCAGGTTCCGGCGGGCCTGTTCCAGCTGGGCCCCAGGGGTCACTCCTGCCGCTAGTCCTGGCTGGCACTGGGTGCCAGACTCCGAATCTGGCAGCGCCGCTGCTCCAGCCACTCTGGCATATGCGGCTGCAGCTGCTGGACCAGCTGCTGGCCCGCCTGGAGGAAGTTGCCCAGGTGGTTCTGCCAGGGGCTAGGGAGGGACTTCCCAGTAGGTGTCTCCTTGAGTTGATGCAATATTTGCTGCTGACCTTGGAGGTTGTTCATGAGGTTGGACGTCATGAAAAACGAAAAATAAGGGGGAACTAAGAAATCTTCCCTGTGAATCAGCCTTAGGAACTTGCATTTTAAAACTGAAACTTGCTTCCCAATAAAAATATGACCGTAGATTCAAAAAGTAAGCAATCATATTACACTGGAGGGATACATAGGTAAATAGGGAAGGTCAAAACACTTCCAAAGTATTTCATACACCTGCAATTCCAATTTACATTAGTAAATTGTTGTTATTGGAAGGGTGGAAATTGTTGAGTTTTGCTGGTCATATTTATAGAAGTGGCTGAAATACACTATCAATAATTGTTTTTAAAAATCTAGATAGCATTCATAAAATTTCACTGCTCCATTAAAACACTCCAGGGGCTGGAGAGAGTAGTGGGTAAAGCCCTTGCCTTTGGCACACAGCAGACCTAGATTCCATTTCTGGCATCCTATCTGATACCTGGAGCACAGCCAGGAGTAATTTCTGATACAAACCCAGGAGAAAGCCTTGAGAACCAGTAGATGTGGTCCTGAAAACAAATAAATAAATAGCGCTCCAATTGTTAGAAAGCATCAGTATGAAGAATATTTTAAATAGATATTTTCTATATTTATCTTTAAAGAACATTATATTGTATTACTGTATCACTGTCATCCCGTTGCTCATCGATTTGCTTGAGCAGGCACTAGTAAGGTCTCCATTGTGAGACTTGTTACTATTTTTGGCATATCAAATATGCCACAGGGAGCTTGCCAGGCTCTGCCATGCAGGCAAGATACTCTCGGTAGCTTGCGGGCTCTCATCAGTAACAAATACAAGAAGAGTGATAAATGTGGTATTTCAACACCCATAACACTATATTAAAGATTATTTATCAAAGAAGTTGTGGTCAGACATTTAAATCTTTAACATTAGACTAATAACAGTAACACCACATGCAGATTTGGGTGATGACAGGGGATAAATTCAAGAGTTTGAGAAATTTTGAAGACAGAAAAGATCTCATTTAGCCCTTGAACTCTAAAGACTATGGTGTTTGTATAGTGATCACCAGAGGGAGAGGGAAGGGGGAGTGAAACGAAAAAGCAGAGAGAATTATTTCAATAGCACGAGGGCTCTAAAACTTTGGTGGGGTGTGATAAAGTTCACACAAATGTAGAAGCAAAAAATGTAAAATTTTAGGGGCTGGAGCGATAGCACAGTGGCTAGTGTCTTTTCCTTGCACGAGGCCAACCCGGGTTCGATTTCCGTATCCCATACTGTCCCCTGAGCACCGCCAGGGGTAATTTCTGAGAGCAGAGCCTGGAATAACCTCTGAGCATCACCAGGTGTGACCCAAAAAGAAAAAAAAAAGTAAAATTTTAAAAATAAATAAAAAGAACTACGTTACTATTTTTTTTAAAGTTCTGTCCATTGATTGTAATTCATCACTTACATATCACTTCTAGGGGCTAGAGTGATAGCACAGTGGGTAGGGCGTTTGCCTTGCACGCGGCCGACCTGGGTTCAAATCCCAGCATCCCATATGGTCCCCTGAGCACCGCCAGGGGTAATTCCTGAGTACATGAGCCAGGAATGACCCCTGTGCATTGCCGGGTGTGTCCCAAAAAGCAATATGTATATATATATATATATACATCACTTCTAAACACAAAGATATATATATATATATATATCACTTCTAAACACAAAGTTCAGATAGTCAGTGATATGAATGGAATTGTATAGTGGCTCTAGAGAAAATGAAAAGAAACAACTACTGACTTAGTCATGTTCATAAAAAGCAAGGTAGAAGAAAGAGAAATGTAGAAATGACGGACTATTGCTTTCTCACTGCCATTCATGCTCACACAACATTTCCACAAATAAATTACTTCCAAGGTTTTTAGTCTACCTTTATTTCACCCCCATTTTACTTAAATCACGGTTCCCTATTATTATTGTAAATAAACTTCCCTATTACCACAGAAAACAAATTGCTTTCTTGAAAGTAAACTGGCAAGTCCTTCATACCGTGGACATGTTCAGATATGAATAAAAGTGAATAGTCTTTAGATGAATTCAAAAATAGGGTGACAAGCACAATTACTTGACTGTATCAAGCACATAGCCTCAAGAGGCCACAGGATAATGGCAGATAGAATGAGATTCATCATGATCAATTACAATAATCCTAATAGGCAATACATTATAGGTTTTACTATAAATATTAGAAGATTTGCTCGGACCAAATGGCGACTGGCTATGAGATAGTAACACTCCCAGAATCAAAGATCACCCTCCACCCAGCTGGAGGACAGGACTTATAACCCACCTAGAAAGATACAAGACTGTGTTTCATCCTTCCTCACATCCGGACCCCCTACAGATGACAGAAGGCCAGGTCCAATGCATCCCACCGGTATTTGTACTTTTTCCAGCCCAAGACACTTAAAAGCCTCCTTAGTCTCTCCCACGTCAAAGGTCTAACCAAGCCACTTAAGGGGCCTTTGTAGAATCCTCCCAGGAATGCACTCCAATAAACTTATGTTCTTTCACTTTTCCTGTCTCTGTTACTATGTCTGTACCGAACAAGGGCCCCAGTCTATCAAATATGCTGCTTTATATTGTCCTCGGGCTGAAGCGATAGCCTTTCACGCGGCCAACCCGTGTTCGATTCCTCCACCCCTCTTGGAGAGCTTGGCAAGCTACTGAGAGTATGGACCCTACACGGCAGAGCCTGGCAAGCTCCCCATGCATATTGGATATCCCAAAAACAGTAACAATAAGTCTCTCAATGAGAGATGTTACTGGTGCCCGCTCGAACAAATCGATGAGCAAAGGGGTTAACAGTGACAGTGATATTGTCCTCAATCTATCACGTTTGCTGCTTTATATTGTAGCCTATT
The DNA here is from genome assembly GCF_027595985.1 of Sorex araneus. Lineage (NCBI taxonomy): Eukaryota > Metazoa > Chordata > Mammalia > Eulipotyphla > Soricidae > Sorex > Sorex araneus. The sequence goes on from NC_073307.1 coordinate 89,442,274, forward strand.
GTAAGAATTTTACTGTATCACTGTCATCCCCTTGTTCATCAATTTGCTTGAGCGGGCACCAGTAACATCTCCAGTGAGATTTGTTCATGTGTTTTGGCATACCGAATATGACACAGGTAGCTTACCAGTCTCTCCCGTATGGGCAAAATACTCTCGGTAGCTTGCCAGGCTCTCCAAGAGAGGCAGAGGAATCGAACCTGTGTTGGTTGCATGCAAGGCAAACACCCTACCCGCTGTGCTATCGCTCCACCCAAGAATTTCATACTAAAGAGAAAATTTAAATATACCTTTGAGCAAAATTCCACACAGAGCAAATATGACACTGAAACCAAAAATCACTGCCAAGACATCCTCATGGTAATGGGCTCTTCACAGGACATTCATAGGACAAGGACAAGGCACATAAAAACAGCTTTATTTCTCCTTGACAAGAGGAAATTTCTTTGGTGGGAATACCCAAAGTGCCTTGGTAGCAAACACAGGTCCAGAAACGAGCATTAGAGCTTTCTGGTTCTATACACAGGCCACAGCCTGAACACCTGGTTCTTACATCTGGGGGAGAGAGACAATTAAACCTTAAACGTTCTTTATCTGGTTATTCTAAACATCACATATAAATGCAATTTTTTAAAGATCAACCTTTGGCCAGAGTACAGGGAGGAGAAAAACTGGAGGGGGGGGAAGGAAGGGGCCAGATCAGGAGATTAAGGTACAAAGGTGGTGGTAAGGAATGATAGGGCCAAATATCCAAACCACTGGGTCAACCACACTGAAATCAAGACTGCAACAATCAAACTTAGCAAAGTGCATAACAAGAGAGCAAGCTGGGGGATGGGAAGAGGGTAATGGGAGAGAACATGGGCACTCTGATGGAGGAGAGAGGGAGGTTGGCACTGGTGCTATGATCGGTGCTGATATATGTATGTCTAAAATTCAGCAATGAATCACTTTGTAAATCACACTGCTTTCATAAAATAAGGAGAAGGAAAAGAAAAGGTACTAATAAAGAACTGGATTGCCACCACCCGCCCCCCCAACAAGAAAAGCTCTGGAGCTGGAGCAATAGCACAGCGGGTAGGGCGTTTGCCTTGCACGTGGCCAACCTGGGTTCGATTCCCAGCATCCCAGATGGTCCAATGAGCACCACCAGGAGTTTTTCCTGAGTGCAAGAGCCAGGAGTTAAGCCCTGTGCATCTCTGGGTGTGACCCCCAAAGCAAAAAACAAAACAACAACAATAACAAAAAAAAAAAAACTCTGATTTTTTTCAACTCCTTGGGGGTAGAAAGGGCTAGGGTATTAAAAGTCTTCCTTGACTTTTCCTGCTGTTCTGGGGCCCTCATGGTGACGCCAACCAATCCCAGAAGCCCCTATTCCAGCCAGAGAAGATTTTCATTTTATCTCAGCCTACATAGCTGATATTTAAAAATAGACTATGTTACAATGACACTAAAATAATATTAAAATACCTGTGGAATATTATTCTATTCATCACCCAAAAAATGATTCAACATAGAGTGTGCTGAGTCAAATATAAAGCTTTTCTCCCATTAACGTGTATTATTTTTCAAATGTTTCATAACGTGATTTCAGTTCAGAATGGCCCATCTCGCTCAGAAAAACCAAAATCAGTGGTTGGGATTATTTTCCTATTGATCATAGAGGAGCATTGGAGGTAGGGAGCCACATCATGTAATCACGGCTAACCCCTGAGCAATTGGACAAAAATTAGGAGACTCAGGTTCCAGGTAATGGTCGATGAAAAGGTTCTCCAATATGGTGTCTTCACTGGAAAATGTTCAATAAGCGTTTATTTGTTTTATTAATAATTTAAGAAATAGGTACACTGATTCATTATAAGTGGTAGACTGTGGAAAGCTTCTTTGTGGATATCATATAAGAGATGCACAAGAGCAAATGAGCTCTCTCTGTAAGGAACAAGGACAACTCTACCACAGGTGCATAGAGAATGTTCCATTCATAAGTAGATCATCAACATCTCACAAATTGAATACTGACGGTGATCACAAGGAATGTCATTCCAGCCCCATTGCTGACGAAAATTTAATATTACACAGTGTTCATTGCCATTACTGGGTTCTCCTGGGTGCCAGAACCTGAAAAAGGAGAACAGGGTAAGTAAGTTTCTCAAACTGTCTTTGAAAAGAGACAGTGAAGCAATAACTGCCATTGAACATTATGGAGGTCAGGTCAGAGACACACAAATCATTGCTTCCCCACTTCTCACACATGTCCCATCCATCTCTTGCTCGCATTTCCCCTGAAATGGGGCTGCCAACTCCCAGAGCTGCCCCATTTCATTGTGTCACAGACCCTCCCTGCAGACCTGCCTCTCTCTGTCCATGCCTGCGCACTGATTCCATGGGCTCCTTTAGTGATCAAAAATTTTATCCTGATCAGGTTGATAGTGTGGGATTTTTCATGTACTACTTTTTGAGAATGAGACTTGTTTAAAATATATTTGATTCGATGCTTCTAGACCCTGACAAGGCTGAGTCATCAAGGGCACCCCAGAGAGGACTGGGTGAGCCTAACACCCACTCAAACAGAGCCCCAGAAGCACACTCCACAATGACCACCATGCTCTTGCCAGACTCCAAGACTCAGGATGAGCCTCACCCAAAAATGAATCCACCAGAAAAGCTCAGGTATGCAGATTTTGTGACTGAAATCTCCAGGCTTTCATAGAGTTGGGGATGGGATTCCTCCCCACCGTTCTCCTGTACTTTGAAGCCCCAGAAGTCACACACACATGCCCCAAAGCTGCCACCCAGTTAAAAATTTAACTCTAGCCGAATCACCCCATCAAAAACTTTGGACTTTCTGAAGCTTGTTGTGGGTACGCCACATCTCAAACTCTATTACGCTGATAAACCAGGACTATCCTACAAGATTGGATGGGATATAATGTAGAAAGCAACCAATCTTGATGACTAGAATATATAAAGAAGGCTTAACCTGTATCAACATCTTAGTAATCTCTTATACAAGAACTTAATGGCTCTATGATGAGATACAACAATCTTCACTAGCTATCTTCTAGCAAATATTTTATTATCATTCTGTTTGTGAACTATTGATAACAAGCAATATAAAATAAATTATTGAGGACCTTCTATGACACTGAAGGGTGGTTGGAAAAGTTGGAGACTGTGGTGGAGAGAAGGTGTAATGGTGGTGGGATTGGTGTTGGGATATTGAGTGCCTATAAAAAAAATCATCATAACCAACTTTGTATACCACAGTGTTTTATATAAAGTTTAAGGGAAAAACAACAATTTTTAAAAATACATATAAATACATATCTTAGAATAAATATCTCTGATTCTACTACTGTTATCAAAGATCATTATATCTTATCCTGTTCTTAAACTAAAAAAGTTGAAATAGAGACTATCCCTATACATTTCACATATTTCCTATGAGTCTCTAACTTACTAAATTGTACTAAAGGATCTAATAATTGGGGCTTTTGCTTTTTCTTTCCCTTTTTTGTCACACCCAACATTTCTCAGGGGCTACTCCTGGCTCTTCACTCAGGAATTACTCCTTTAAGTACTTGGGGGACCATATGGATTGCTAGGGATTGATCCCAAAGGTCAGGGGGGAGCACATGAAAGGCAAACATCCTACATGCTGTACTATGTCTCTGGCCTAACAGGGTTTTTTTACAAAATACATGCAAAAAATATACATAGCTATAAGAGACTTTAGGACTATCAGAAGTTATCTTATTGCTTTAGGGCAGGGATTACATTTTAAGAATGGCTATGATTTTTCTTGACATGGATTTTATTATCTTGAATATGCAAATTTCACAAGCATAGGCTTTTATAGCAAATAAACTGGGGTTGGAAGATAATCATTGCCACTACAGAAACCTGTCCCGAGTTACCTGAACTCTTTAAATTCAGTTTTAATTCTCATTTCTACAGAGAAAAAGAGAAAATGATTCTTTTTTTTTTTTTTTTTTGCTTTTTGGGTCACACCCAGCAATGCTCAGGGGTTACTCCTGGCTTTTCACTCAGGAATTACTCCTGGCGGTGCTTGGGGGACCATATGGGATGCCGGGGATAGAACCCTGATCGGCCGCGTGCAAGGCAAACGCCCTACCCGCTGTGCTATCGCTCCGGCCCGAGAAAATGATTCTTTATAGACTTCTTGAGGTGACTTGAAGCAGAATGCAAATTCAAACATGCAAACTAATGTCCAGAAGTCCTGAATGAGCTCTATTGTTTGAAAAGCTGCTAGTTAGAGCACCCTAAAGTCCCTACAGTCTGCAGGACTCAGGATCCCCTTACCAAATTCAATACTCACGTGGCACTGTGATTGTATGGGGTCTCATTAACCCATTCCCAGTGACCATTCTTAAAATATGACAGCCCCAAATAATAAGCATGTTTCTTAATTACATTCTTGTTAATAAATTCCTAGGAAAGAATAGAAGTGAATTAGAGCTTATAGCCTTCACATAGATTTGAGTCCTTTATAACCATAGGGAAAAGAGAACACCAAAATGAAAGGGTTCATGGAAAGGTACCCAGGGTCTGGCCCAGAGGTCTAGGTCTTCTGTGACTGAACAATACAAGATCCAAGGCATCTCTTGGGACAATAGTGTTTTTTTAGGTGTCCAGGCCTCTCTATATTGCCCACAGACAGGGAAGCTTATAAACGACTGAAATAGTTAATACACTGATGTCCCCAGATCAGAAAACAGTATGATCAAGAAAAGACCCCCTTTCCTCTTCAAAATTGCTCTCATAGTGAGTTTATATGGAGAGAAGGAAAAGAAGTATGAGGGGTCTCCTTTCTTTTTTTTTTTTTTTATTAAATCACCATGAGAAAAGTTACAAAGCTTTCAGGCTTAAGTGTCAGTTATACAATGATCAAACACCCATCCCTTCACCAGTGCACATGTTCCACCACCAAGAACCCCAGTATATCTCCCATCCCACCTCCACTCCACCTGTGTGGCTGATGATTTTCACTTTACTCTCTCTTTACTTTGATTACATTCAATATTTCAACAGAAAACTCACTATTATTATTTGGAATTTTCCCTCAACAATTAGACCTGCCGAAAATGCATCATTTGATAGTTTGTTTTCCATTGCTGAGAATGAAGACCATATGATGTTGCGGCCACACCATTCTAGATTTCTGGTATTTTACTAATTAAGTCCAGAGAAATTTCTGCCAGAAGTCGCAACACTGTAAGCTCGTACCTCTGTTTAGTGGGCTCTAAAAGATGGCCGTCGCCACGTTGCTGCCTCCACCGAAAGGAAAGGCCTAGAGAGAAAAACCTTTCCCCTCCTGGGGTGGCATGGGGCTGTAGCTTAGTTCACAGTCTAGAGGCATTTCTGTAAGAAGCTGCTGAGTTCCGAAAGTAGTTAGTGGTCCTCTGGGATTGGGCATTCAAGAACGGACAAGCCGTTCATGTGGGGCACTTGGGGTCTCGTCTGGGTGGAAAGTGGCGAGGGGTCTCCTTTCTAAGAACACTAACGCCATTCATAAAGGCTGCTGTCTCATAGCTAACAATGCCCTGCTGGCAGAATTTCCTATATCTCTTTGGTGATTAGGATTTTAATTCCGGAATTCTGAGCAGAGTCCAATAGAGAACTGCAGTGCCCAGCACAGAGGGCAGAGATTTTTGTCCGTGCTTACGTGAATCACCATCTCACACCCACCCCCACCTCATCAGTAGGAGATGGGAGTCTGCAAAGCTCTGGAGAGGAAATTTTTCACATGAATTCTCTTTCCTTTGATAACTTCTTATGTTATTTCACTTCATCACTGTTTATTCCTTTCCTATTTCACTTCATGGCTTTTCTCAATTGATCATGTATTGCTTATTTCCTCTTTCTGCTTCTTGTTGTGACAGTTGTCATTTTATTAATGCTCGGAGACCATAAGATCCAGGCCTACATATCCCACCAGTAGTTCTAATTGGCTACAAAACGCTGTAGATCATGCTTAGGATGACACACAAAAAGCAGATCAGCTGCCAGTAGATTAACCTCTCTGCTAGGAACAGCCTCCAACCACAGGGCCAGAGAGAGCCCAATAGAAACAACAATAATTTATAAATGTATATAAGTTCATATAATTTACTGATATTTCAGGTACAAATATACCCATCTTTCCACTCAAGCCTCCATACAATACTCTAAATACGCCCTATATTGATGGGGAGGATTTAAATGGAATCAGAAGAAGGTGGAGAAGGTAAAGACTTGATGTCCAATTCCATCTATTGTATCCAAAGCCGTATGCCTCAGCAGCAACACCCCTGACCATGAGAACTTCCTCCCAAGCAGGAGAGGGGGACAGATCTGGCAGAACTGTGACTCTCACGTTGAACGGAAAGTACCTGCTCCTCCTTGCTGTCGACCACCAGCAGATGCGCCTGCATCCCTGTACAGTTCTTCTCACTGTCACGCCAATTTTTTTCCTCAGTATTAAAAAAGTAGCAATTTGAACCAAATGGCTTCCAATTCTTCGGGCAGCAGCTCCAGGATTTACCTGTGTTAATACTTGGCCATATTAGTACAATATAAGACAAGTGGTGGTTTTATTATTTTGGGATCACATCAGCAGTGTTTCTGATTCTGTGCAGTCGACTACGTTTGGAGGCAGAGCCTTTAGAAGATAGTCTTGATTAAAAAGAGTCAGAACAATGGGACCTTTTAATCTAGTAAAACTTTGATACTTGAAGAAGAGAAACATACATCAAAAATGTTTGTTCCTCTAGGGGCTGGAGCAATAACACAGCGGGTAGGGCATTTGCCTTGCATGTGGCCGACCCAGGGTTGATTCCCAGCATCCTATATGATCCCCTGAGCACTGCCAGGAGTAATTCCTGAGTGCAGGAGCCAGGAGGAACCCCTGTGCATTGCCGGGTGTGACCCAAAACAAAACAAAACAAAATAAATGTTTCTCCCTCTCTTTCTACCCTCTCTCCCTCTTTTTCTCGCTCACCCATAATCCCTCCTCTCTATCTTCCTCCATCTCTTTTTTGCTCTCTCTCCTCCTTCCTCTCTCTCCTCCTTCCCCTCTCTCCCCTTGTCTCTTCGTTTTCATCTCTCCCTCTCTGCTCCTACTCTCTCCCCACCTATGGAAAGATGAGAGGCCATTTGAGGACACAGCAAAAATACAGCTGTGAGCCAGACAGCCCTTCTTCAACAGAAACCAATCCTGCTTCACCTGATCTCTGCATTCCAGCCTTTAAGACTAGAAGAAATAAAAATCTATTGTTTAAGGTGTCAACCTGTGGCGTCATTGCAGCCCAAAATGACATTGTGTTGTCAAAAGGAGAGGAAAATGAAACAAAATAGAATATCAGAGCCTTCAACTCTATCCAATAAATATGTTGCATATTCTCTAAGAACCATTTGAAGCATGAAATACTTGTGTTCTCTTAAAACACAACTGAATTTGATCTCTCTGGAGTAAGTTGTTTAACAGATAGGAAATTAGAGTGAACATAAATTACAGAGAGAAATGAAGATTAAAGAAATCCAATGGACCTTTTAATCTAGTAAAACTTTAGTACAATGGGCAGGCACTTGCTTTCCTTGTGGCTGACTTGGGTTTCAAACCTGACATGCTATAATATACTCAGAGCACCGCCAAGAAGTGCTTCATAAATGCAGTGACCTGAAACTGCCAGATGTGGCAAAACAGAGAAGAAATCCAGAAGCTATGCAATCACTTTTTCACAGATTAATTAAAAATATGCACACAGGGGCTGGAGCAATAGCACAGCAGGTAGGGCATTTGCCTTGCACATGGCTGACCCGGGTTCGATTCCCAGCATCCCATATGGTCTCCTGAGCACAGCCAGGGATAATTTCTGAGTGCAAAACTAGGAGTGACCCCTGTGTATGGCTGGGTGTGAACCAAAAAGAAAAGAAAATATGCACACAAAATAGTTGAGGCCTGATAGAGATGCACACTTAAAACTACTATGAAACAGCTCTTAAGTATGCTGAACCCATGAATCTCACTGGAACTATTGATATCTGTGGGAAATGTACACTGGTGAAGGGATGGGTGTTGGAACATTGTATGATGAAAGCCAGTCATTGAGAACTTTGTAACTGTTTATTTCACGGTGATTTAATTTTAAAAATTTTAATGAAAAGCATAGTATGACAGTGGAAACAGGACAATGGAAACAAAGATCAGGAGGAATGGTCCATGGTTGGAAGCTTGCCACAGGGGGTAGGATGTAGCATAGTATAGTCCATGACTCAATTATATGCATATTTGTTCATACCTAATATGGTCAGAAACTTATATAAATATAAGTATATTAGTTCCAGGCACCGTTGGGAAGAACGAGTAAAGAGAGGCTGCTAAAATCTCAGGGCTAGGACGAATGGAGACGTTACTGGTGCTCGCTCAAGAAGATCGTTGATCCCAGATAAACCGGGAGCCGCTGAGCGTGAATCGGGCCCTCTGCGCTTAAAGACTTTGACTCCAAAGATGTAACACATTCGGGCATCCAGCGCAGCACCCGAGAGCAATGCATTGGGACACCAAACTGGGCTACAACTCGGTGCTGCTGGGGGTGGATTTTTTTTTCCTCCCCACCCTGTCTTCCTGCATGGAAAGCGGCGGGCTGGCGGCACCATGTGGCAGGCGCCATCTTCTGATTCCAGACCCACAGGTATTCGGATTTTACTTTGGGGGCTTCCAGGAACTCATGGGAAGGGGGCGTAACCGGCACGCCCTCGGCCCAGATAAACCCGGAGCCGCTGAGCGCGAATCGGACCCTCTGCGCCTAAAGACTTTGAATTCAGAGACTTCTTACAGCAATGCACTGGGACTGTGAGCTGGGCTATGTAATTTCTGGCAGAATTCTCCCTGGACTTTATACAGAAATCCAAAACCGCGCGGACGCTGCCGCGTCCGCATGACTTAACATTCATAATTGTCAGCAATGTGAATCGGTTCCATTTGAACAGGTCTGACTTGGGGGGGAAACTCCAAATAATAACAGTAAGTTTTTGTTGAAAATATTGAAGGTTTTTAATGTAGCAGCCACCTCTGGACTGTGAACTAAGCAAAAGACCCACGCTGGCCGACGTGGCGTGGCGTACACCATACTATGAGGCGCAGGAAGGGGGATGAGGGGGAAAAAGAAAAAAAAAAGGGAAAAGGAAAAAGAGAAAAAAAAAAGAGAGAGAGAGAGAGTTATGTCAACTATAGTGAGTTTTGTGTTGAATTATGGAATGTAATCAAGGTAAAGAAAAAATGAAGTGAAATTCATTAGTTATACAGTAGGGGGTAGGGGTGGGGGCGGGGGGTATACTGGGGTTTCTGGTGGTGGAATATGGGCACTGGTGAAGGGATGGGTGTTTGAATATTGTATAACTGACATATAAACCTGAGAACTTTGTAACTTTCCACATGGTGATTTAATAAAAATTAAAAAATAAATAAATAAAAAAATAAAAAAAAAGAAGATCGTTGATCAACGGGATGACAGTGATACAGTGATCATCTTCATCATCATCATCATCATCATCATCATCATCATCATCATCATCATCATCCCGTTAGTCATCGAATTTCTCGAGTGGTCTGAGGAACGTCTGCATTCGCCCAAGCCCTAAGATTTTAGAAGCCGCTCTCTACTCTTCCTTCCCAATTATGCTGTATTGGAGGCTCTTTCAGGGTCAGGGGAATGAGACCCAGCTTGTTACTGGTTTCGGCATATTAATACACCATGGGGACCTTTCGAGGCTCTCCCATGTGGGCAGGAAACTCCCAGTAGTTTGCCAGGTTCTCTCAGAGGGAGAAGTAGGCTATAAGATATTGTGTGGCTGCAAAGCAGCCTCGCGCTTCCAGGAGCTTGCTTTTAAGTCTCTGGATGCTGGCCATTGACGGGATCCGAGCAGGCTTGGAGGTCTCAGCCACGGGTCCCACACACCTGGGTTCCTCTGCCAGTACCTTCATGCGTGAGGCTCATTCGAATGTGTGGAGTAGGGCCTTGGGCAGGGCTGTGGCTAGGTTCCGGAGGTCTTTGGCCGCCAGGAGCTCTGCTCGGGGCGGGGAGGGAAACTGGAGCCCATCCTCTCCGAGGGGCCCCGGGGAAGACAGCCAGGCATGTGGGCAAGAGACTCTCAGATACAGTGATACAGTGATATAGTGATACAGTGAATAATTATATGTACATTAGTTCTACGAGTACAGTCATTAGTTCTACTAGTATAGTCAGCAATTCAATTATCTGCATATTCTTACCTTCCTTGGTCAAGTTTTCTTTCTTACATTCCAACATTGTGTGAGTCAGATCTTGTATAAACTCTTCTTCTTGAACAAGTTTAGAATATTTTTGGAAAAATACTAGAAAGAGAATAACACCGGTCATTTTCCTGGTACTGTTAGGCTTTTCTTTTTACTATTACTTTCTTGACCGAAACCCATAATACACAACTGCTCCAGTAGAAAGATGCTAACTGTGGAAAACAATGCCTCATTTCCCAGCATTAAACACATTCTAATCCTACAGATGTCGAAACCACAGGTTTGTTTGCAGAATGGGATGAAAGATGGTATGACAATTCTTGTCAAATGGATCGAAAGGAAATTATCCATCCTCGCCTTCAAATATAAGTGGGTGATATGTATGCCAATGCTAAACCGTGGAGAAGGGAGAGGTGATTCTATCTGAGGATGTAAAATCATGTATTTGGGGAAGAAAATCATCAATTCTGAGGTCTGGGTTAACTATAGAAAGAGGAAATTTTAAAAAATCTAACAAGGAGGGGCATAGCAGAGCATGGCAAGCTATCTGTGGCTTATTCAATATGCCAAAAACAATAACAATAATGGGCCTCATTCCACTGACTCTGAATGCAACAGGAACAAATGGAGACATTACTGGTGCCCACTCGAGCAAATCAATGAGCAACGGGCGGACGACAGTGATACAGTGAACAAGGAGGGAAGAGCATTTGTTTCTTTATCCTTTTCCTTTCTTCTAACCCAATTGTCACTCCTATGCACACCAGTACACTCAAGTCTCTTGCCATTTAAGGATAAAACTATTTCCCTTGCAAAATGACGAAACTTCTCTTTTTCTTCCTCACATCCCATTGGATCCCTGATCAACCAATGGTAACTTCCACTTCAACCACTGCACTCTTTTTTAAATTTTTATTAGTGAATCACTGTGAAGTACAGTTACAAACTTATGAACTTTCATGTTTGCATTTTGTTTACATCCCTCCACAAGTTCCCATTCTCCTCCACCAATGTTCCCAGTATCCCTCCCACCACCCCCACCCCATCCCCCACCCTGACTCTGCAGCAGGGCATTCCCTTTTATTCTCTCTCCTGTTGTATGTTGTAGTTTTCAATAGAGTCAACCACTGCACTCTTGCAATGTCCTAACCACATCCATGGAACACTGCTAACATCTCTTTTCTCAGACCCATTGCAATTATTTTTTGTAATATAAACTTGTTTACAATAACTCATTGCATTCAATATTCCAACACCAATCCCCCCACCATTACACCTCCCACCACCATTTCAAATTTTCCCAGCCATCACCCAAGCCTGCCCCAAGAGCAGGCCTGAAATATTTTATTTTGTCTTGATTATAATGTATAATTCTCTAATGAGCCAAAAATGTTTCTTTGGAAAAAAGTGTATGAAGATTGTTGTATCTCACCCTGAAGCCATTAAGCCCTTGCAGAATATATTAATCACACGCTGATACAAGTTGAGACTTGTGTGCTTTTATGTGTGTTTGTTTGGTTTGGTTTGGTTTTATCGAGATTGGTTGCTTTCTACTTTACAGCCATCCAGTGTGTTGTGCTACTCCTGGTACAGCAATAATACAGAGTATGAGATGTTGTGCAGCCCATTTGCAGCCTCACCCTCCACAAATTCTAAAATTTTGAAGAGGGTGATACAGCTAGAGTTACATTTTTAACTGGATGGGGACTTTGGGGTCCGGAGGCATCTCTGCAGCTTGCTGATGATCTCTTCTGAAATTTGTGAGTCCCTGGATTATGGCCGGTAATGAGCTTCTATAACACCAGAGGCAGTTTGTGAACATGACTGTCAGGCTCCCAGAAAAACGTGGAGATGGGGGGAGGTCACCCATTCCCTACTCTGTGAGAGCCTGGAGATTTCAGAACTATGCCATTTTTGAACTCAGTTCTTTTGACTGCATTCTCGGGACACCACTGTTTCCTGGTTTTGCCCCTCCTTTCTTCCTGACTTCTTAATCTCATTAGTCTTCTCACCTCTTTTTAAAAATCTAATATTCCTCACAACTCTTACTGATGCTTCTTTAATTACTTTAGGCTCCTCTTTATTCGTTCTCCTTTCAATTATAAATTTCTTATCCTCCCTCTCATTGGAAAGCCTCTCCTTGGGTGAAGCATGAGTACCCATGGTTTCCTCTGCAACATGAAATAATTCCAAAATCCAATCTTATTTTTCAAAATATGACCAATATGTCTTCCACTAGGCAGGTCCACTTGAGGTTGAAGAGTCAATAAGAATCAAATTGCCCCAAACTTAAGTCACCATCTTCACTCAAACCTGATACCTATGAATATCTCCATTGCAGTTATCAGGTAATAATACCTGAGCTATACTTGAGTTCTTTTAATACCTTATCTGTAGATCTCAATATTCATCAAGCCTCTACCTCCTTCTAGAGAAGGTTCTACCTTCTCATCATTATTCAAAGATTCCTCCTTTTCTCTTTACTACCACGAATCATGGATCAAGTTCTCACTATTTTGCAAATGGATAATAAACTGGCATTCTATTATCTATTATCAGCTATGTCCTGGCATATTCAGCTAACACAATTTACAAAAGTATATTTCAATTAAAGTACGTGTATTGCAATTAAGTGTATTTCAATTGTTTCAAATAGCAAACAACAAAAGTGTATTTCTGTCTGTCAAATTTGATTACAATATCTCCTCCATGTTTTAAATTCTACAGTGACTCTCAATAACTTATTATAAGAAAGTTCATGAGGGGCTGGAATGATAGCACAATGGGTAGGGCATTTGCCTTGCACACGGCCGACCCAGGTTCGATTCCCAGCATCCCATATGGTCCCCTGAGCACCGCTGGGAATAACCCAAGTGCATTGCCAGGTGTGATCCAAAAAGAAAAAAAAAATTGGCTCCTCAATACCCATCTTTGGGGGCTGGAGCGATAGCACAGCGGGTAGGGCGTTTGCCTTGCACGCGGCCAACCCGGGTTCTAATCCCAGCATCCCATATGGTCCCCTGAGCACCGCCAGGGGTAATTCCTGAGTGCAGAGCCAGGAATAACCCCTGTGCATCGTCGGGTGTGACCCAAAAACAAACAAAAAAAAAAGTTCATGATTTTTCATCTTTCCTGCCACACTTATTTATTTTTATTTTTGTTTTTGCTTCTTCAACCACACCCAGTGATGCTCAGGAGTTACTCATGGTTCTGAACTCAGGAATTACTCCTGGCAGTGCTTGGGGGACCATATAAAATGCCAGGGATTGAAACCGGGCAAGCCGTGTGCAAGGCAAACACCCTAGCTGCTCTACTCCCACACTCATTTTTAGTATTACTTTTAATACTTTTTAATACTTTTAATACTCCGGCCCCCACACTCATTTTTAGTATTACTTTTCAACAAGTGGTATCTAATTCTATTCCACTTCAACTTGAGACAACTTTATGACTTCCATTAGTTAGGTCTGGGGGATATTGATATCAATGGTAGAATGTTTCTGAGGCATGTGTGGGGACCTGCGTTCAATACCTTGCACCCCAACACGGGGGAAGTGGGAGAGGACAGGAAAACTGTGATGGTTTTAAGACTTCCTTAGCCATCAGAATGTACAGAAGCAATTTTGATGAGTTCTACGCTGTGGTTTCCAGAGATTTCTCTGACATCCACTCTCATTCACAGAAACCTAAAAGTTACCTTCCATATAAACTCAGGCTAGTCTGGGGAGTTGTGGAATAAATGTGACCAAATTTCCCATGTCTTGCCAACTGACATCCTCTTCTTCTTTAAACACGAAGTTGTCTGCAACTGGTACCTGGCTGCTTGTGTGTGAATAATTTAAGCCAGACAAAAAGAACCTCCTACTTGATTGGTTAAAATTGCCAACTCACAGAATCAAGTGATTGTTATTTTAACCACTAAGTGAAAAATGTTTTAGTCATCAGCAAAATGTAAGTGATTTGAAAAAAAAAAAAAAACCTTTCAGGGAGGGGAAAAACGGACTGGAGCTAGGAAATAGCTCCAAGGGTTGACCATGTGCTTTGCTTGCTCGCAGGTACTCTTAGCTCCATCCTCAGCCCTCATGGACCTGTCCCAAGCTCTGAGTCAGTAGACATTAGCATCATGGAGTAAGACCCCAAATCAATCAAACAAAAATTCTAGGCTATAAGTATTGTACATAACACTCTTCATGCTCTGAGGGCCATATTCCTTACATCTACAACTTTACTTCTCACAGTTCCTTAATATCATATGTTCCAGTAATTTATAATTATGCTGCCCAGATTTTCCTATCTTACCTCTCTAACCTCTCTGTTGTTCTTAATACACTCATCTATAACAAACCCTTCCTTCAGGAATCCTCTCTGTCTCCTGTCACCCACACACTTCTATAGTGTTGAAACCACTGGTTGATTCAACAATTTTCCACTATTCTCTGAATTTCTTGAGACTATGGGAAAATTCTCTATGGCTCTTTTTCTCATTGTCCCAGTGGTGGAAAAAAAGAAAGGTCTGTATTTATCACTGGACATTGAATGACCAAATTAGTGAATGAAATATACATCCAAATATGGACTGGCTTTCATACCTTCTAAAAATCTTAAAAATTATTAAAGTCAGGGGCGGAAGAGATAGTACAGTAGATAGAAGGTCCCCTGAGTCCCACTGGAGTGAATCCTGAGCACAGAGTGACCGGTAAGCCTAAACACTTCTGAGTATGGCCCCAAAGTTTTTCAAAATTCTGAAGCCAAAGATATGCATGTTGCAGATAGCAGGATATGGATGTCTACCTCTTTAAAATTGACTTTTACAACATCTATGTTGATCAGGAAAAAAGGTAAAAACTCAATAGAAAACTCTGCCTGAAATATCATTTTCCCATTTCCTTTTCCTCTTGGTCATCCCAAACTATGTGCCTACAGTTAAAAAGGCCTGAACAACACTAGTAAGGAATAGACATTTGTTTTCATTTACCCAACAGTCTAATGTAGAGAGTGATACCCTATAGGTTTCACTTTAAAACACAAACTTGTGCACATGCATATATACTTTACTTTCTCCAAAGAAATTTGGTGTCATTATTTCATTTAAGATTAACTAAATTCAAATAAAGCACCAAGTTTCCAATGGATGCCTACTTATTCTGTTTCCCCTAGAGAAGACTTCAGCTTTCTGGTAAAATCCAGTGTTAAACTGCCAGTGTCTAAAGGATGCTATCTCTTCAGGTAAGGGAAGTATTCCTTCCCAATTCTATTAGCTACTTACTGATAAAGGCAAGTAAGAATGAGATTGCCAGCAGCAAAAGAATCAGCAACACAGCAACAAGTAGTTTGAGGCAACGAGAGTTACTTGGGGGAGGGCTAGTCTTCTCTTTGGGAGCTGCAAGAGAAATCAAATGAGGTTCATCAGTAATACAGTCGGGCCAGTCCTTCCTCTTCTCTCTTTTCATGATTGGAGCATTAATACGGACAATATGACATTTAAAATAAAAGTAACTAACAGCACTCATTGTAGAAACTTAGGAATACATGTAAGAGCATGAGTTCCTACCATTAACGATTACTGCTTTCATATTTTGATAAGAAAATAATTTAATATTAAATATTTATCACTGTATCACTGTCATCCCATTGCTCATCAATTTGCTCAAGCGGACACCAGTAACGTCTCCATTGTGAGACTTGTTGTTACTGTTTTTGGCGTATCCAATACGCCACGGGTAACTTGCCAGGCTCTACCATGCGGGTGAGATACTCTCGGTGGCTTGCCAGGCTTCCAAGAGGGGTGGAGGAATATTACCTAGGTCGGCCACATGCAAGGCAAACGCCCTACCTACTGTGCTATCGCTACAGCCCATTAAATATTTATACGCTATTTAATTGTAATTTATTTAAATATGTTATAACTTAAATATTTAATTTTAAATAATAAATATTTTAATAGCAACATTTTACAAAATGTCTCCATCACCATATATTATTTGATAACCTACTGTTTTTAACACATGGTATGTAAATTCTTATTTTTAATTGATTTACAATATTATGGAATTTCCAGGGCTTGCTTTCACATTCCTATATGTGTGTAAGTCTTATCATACCTACCACCAAAGTTCTACTGCCATTACATTGCCAGAAAGATTCTTCTAACCTTTCCTCACACCTCTGCAATTAACAGAGTTTCCAACAAAATTCTTCTAAGATTTAGTTTTATTGCTTTTTATATTTATTTATTATTTATTTGGGCCGGTCTGGAGTGATAGCACAGCGGGTAAGGCATTTGCCTTGCACGTGGCTGACCTGGGTTTGATTCCTCTGTCCCTCTCAGAGAGCCTGGCAAGCTACCGACAGTATTTTGCTGGCAGGGCAGAACCTGGCAAGCTACCCATGGTGTATTCGATATGCCAGAAACAGTAATAACAAGTCTCACAATGGAGACGTTACTGGTACCCACTCAAGCAAATCGATGAACAACGGGATGATAGTGCTACAGTGACAGTGCTCTTTATTTGGGCCAGAGCTCGGCCGTCATGCACTGCAGGACGTGAGGCCTACTTGGTGGGGGTCTTTGAGGATACCAACTTTTACACCATCCACGCCAAGCGCGTCACTAGTATACCCAAGGTCATCCACCTGACGTGCTGCATACGTGGGGAGAGGGCATAAAGTTCTTGATGCTAGGGGCCGGGGAAATAGTACAGCGGGTAGGGCATTTGCCTTGCACAAAGGACCTGGGTTCAATTTTTGGCACCCCATAGGGTCTCCCAACACTGCCAGGAATAATTCCTGAGTGCAGAGCCAGGAGTAACCCCTGCGCATCGCTGAGTGTGAGCCAAAAAGAAAAAAAAAAGTTCACTATGCTAAAATCTCAGGGCAGGGACAAATGGAGACATTCCTGGTGCCCGCTTGAGTAAATCTATGATTAACAAGATGAGAATGTTACAGTGCTGCAGTTATTTGGGCCGAGGAGGGTTTGGTCCCTTTCTTTCCCTTTATCTATGTTTGCTGTGACAGGAAATACCCATCTACTTGCAATGCTACACACTTTCATGGTGGTGCTCACCAGAGATTTTATACACGTTGAAGAGCTGGAACACACTTGGTGGTGGGGCACAGACTCTTCTGTGGCACCACGAGTCATGAACATCGAGGCTGCCAGAATCACACTGGGCATGTGGGGCAGGGATGGGGATCGAACTCTAGACCTCATGCCTTCAAGGGAAGCACTCTACCACTGAATTAGCCACAGGCCCCGTTCTCTTGGGTTTTGTAAGTTCATTTCCTTCAGTGCTTTATATTCCACATATAAGTGCAATGGTCTAGTAAGTGTATTTCAGTTTCTTATTTCATTTAGCATACTCACTCAAGTTCTATCCATTTTGTCTGAAAAATCGGGATTTTATCTTTTTTAAACAAAAATTTGTATTGAGCTCATATACCACAATTTCATTATCCAACCATCTCTTGATGGGCATGTATGTTGATCCCATGTTTTGGCTAATGTGAATAATGTAATTATGAACAGAGAGGTAAACTTATTCTTTTCTATGTGTTTTTTCCTGTTTTCACGTAAATGACTAGGACAGTTATTATGGATCATACGGAATTTTCATGTTTATTTTCCGAAGGAATCTTCATAGCATTTTCTACAGGGTACACTAATTTTATTTTCACCAAAAGTATATGAGTTCCTTTTCCCCGAAAATCCTTGCCAACACTGTTTCCAATAATTTTAACATAGGCCATTTCCATTAGTTTGAGGTGATATTTCACTGTAGTTCTGATTTTAATCTCCCTTTAATAAGTGACACTGAACACTTTTTCATGTATTTATAGGACATCTTTGTGTATTTTTTGGAACACGTGTCTATTCAAATCTTTTGTCCACTTTTTGATTGGCTTGCTTGCTATTTTGTTTTTGAGTTGTGGGGGGTTTTTTTATGTTTTTTGGATATTAACCCCTTATCAAACACAATATGTGCAAACATTTCTCCAGGTTTTAGATTGCTGTTTTGATTTATGGGATGATTTATTTCACTAGACAAAATCTTTTTAATTTGATGCAGTCCCATGTGTTTCTTCTGATTTTGTTTCCTTTACCATTAGGGTTGAGTCCCCAGATAGAGCTCCAAAGTTTAGGTCCTGGAGTATTTCAGTTTGTTTCTTTCTCATAGTTTAAGGTTTCAGGTCTAATATCCAAACCTTAATGCATGATCTAGTTTTATGTTTTATGTTTTTGCAGTTACTTTTCTGCCACCTTGTTGAAAAGGCTTTACTTTATTTTAAGGTCTTTTTTTTTCTTTTTGGGTGACACCCACAGATGCTCAGGGGTTACTCCTGGCTCTGCACTCAGGAATCACCCCTGCCAGTGCTCAGGGGACCATATGGGATGCTGGGAATCAAACCCAGGTCAGCCGAGTGCAAAGCAAATGCCCTACCCATTCTGCTATTATTGCTCTAGCCCTGGTCTTTGTTCTTTTATCATAAAGTTTATATCTCTATATGTGTAAACTTATTTAAGGGCCTGGAGATTTCAGTCAGAAAAAAACACATACAGGAATTTTCAGCAGATTATGTTTCTGTGAGGTCCATTCTGAGACAGCAGAATCAGGCCCAGGGTATGATAGCAATTTTGGATTGTGGAAGCAAGCAGCTGCCAGGGGCTCTGCTTTGGCGGTCACCAGGCTGGCCTGTCCCCCTCTTCAATTTACCCCAGTCTGTTCAGCCTTGTATAAGTCTGAGATTAACTGCAGCTTTTGATCTCTTTTTAGATTTATTTCTGGGTCTCTGGAGCAAGGCTGGTAGAGAGCTTACATGGTGGCACTGGCGTTGGTTCGTGGGAGTGACTGCCCAGAAGTATTGGGAAGTGGGGGGAGGTAGTCCACCCCCACCGAGAAAGCCTGGAGATTTCAGCATGATCAATTTTTGTACCAGCTTCTCTTTTTCTATTTGCATAGTATTTCAGTTGCCAGGCAAATAGTAATCTGGATTTTTTTATTAATTCAAACATTTTTCTGTCCTTAAATAATGTCATAGCAGCTAAGTCTTTGAGTCAACCCTTATCAAGTCTTGGAGTAAAATGTATTAAAATGTTTCTGAACATGCAATGACCCAAACTTACTTCAAAAGCAATCACATAATGAAGCTGAGGTCTTTCTGGAAACTTGTACCCACACTGCATTCCCCAGGAGAAGCGTTTTCAAGTAGATAAGTTTTTAAAGCCCTTCTATAAACCAATATTACTTCAATGAAAGAAACTGGAGAAATAACTCAAAGAACTGAGCGTATGCCTCGCATGATGGAAGCCCATGTTACCTTCCTGACAACACATGATCCCCTAAATATCATGGGGACAGACCCCCCCCCTCATGACCCAGGAGAAGCTCCTGAGTTGCTCAGATGTGGTCCCCAGGTTAAAAATAAATTAATTTTCTCAAAGTTATGATGTATTCCCAAGTAAAGAGAAGCCCCCTCAGTAATATACATGATTTCTATTTGACAGAAGAAATGCTTCAATTTACTTACACTTGGAGTTACATGCACTAAATCTAAATTATTATTATCTCTAGATGATCCCGTTGCTCATCGATTTGTTCAAGCGGGCACCAGTAACGTCTCTCATTGAGAGACTTATTGTTACTGTTTTAAGAATAAATAGAATTTAAACTTTATTTTTTCTATAATGAATACTTCAACATATGGTAAGGTTTATATACAGTTTATGTTATAGGAAGAAGAAATTTTCTTAAGAATTCTTCATATTTCCATGTTTTTGGAAAACATGAACATTATGACCACACGCATAGTGTTTCTTAGTTTCTTATACTATATATGCTTTTCTCTCTCTGTTTTTCTCTCTGTGTAAGATGTATTACGTGCTACTCAGATCAGTTTGCTCCACTCTCCAAAACTGCATTAAATCCATCTTGGAAACTGGTGTAAAATAAAATTTCTGGGTAGGCCATAGAAATAGTACAGCAGATAAGGTGCTTACTTTGCACACAGCTGACCCAGGTTTGATCCTAGGTACCCCATGTGGTCCCTGGAGCCACATCAGGAGTGATTTTTGAGAGTACACACAGGAATAACTCCCAAGTATTGTCTCATGTAAACCCCCTAAAAAAGAATTTTCTGATGGCAGAGCTATTTTCCTTTGAGAAGTAATAAACTGTCTTTGTAAGACTTTCTAGTCTTTAATCTGCAGAGGTCTTTTGTTATCCCTGAGTACACAACTAACAAATGAAGACACACAGTCCCTGAAAACATCTTCCTCTCTAATCAATGAATGGAGCCCATTCATTCATTCATTCATTCATTCATTCATTCATTCATTCATCAAAGGTGCTACACCTGGGCCAATGGTTACAAGAGCTGAACACCATCTCTTGACTGTCGACTCACTCAGCCCTACAAGGCAGAGCAACGCTCAACTCAACAGCACTCTCCTTAGCATGGCTGGGTGGGAGTGAGGGTTCGTTCTCACACCTCACTTTTGGGGTAGTCACCTCTCTTCCTGCTTCATATTAGACAACTCAGGCTACTAACAACCCGCATTTCCCAACTGCATCCAGTAGAAAAAATTAGCAACTAATGTCACCTATGCTTCTCTGACACCCTTCCCCATCCCTCATCTCCTTATGAGCTTGCAGAAAGTGTTTCTTACCTGCAGGAGCCTGTGATGGGGCGGCCGAGGACTGGGCTTTGTTTTTGAATCTCACTTCAGCATAAGTGATCTCTGTCGTCATATTGAGGAGAGACGCTCTGCTCTCTTCACACCAGCCTCCCCATCACTCTGAGAGCAACTCAAAGCAGCTCTGCAGGACCACTGCGGTCCCACCAATCACACAGGCTCAGAGGGATCGCATGAGAACTAAACACCTCAGCCAGAGGTTTGATTCCTCAAGACCAACAGAGCAAAAGTCATAGCGCTTAAACTCAGAAGAAAAGTGTAATAAAATAGGAACTTGGAGACCAAGTAGAAGATAGGGGAAGGAAAATAAAAGAGGAACTATTTTTTTTTTTTTTGAGTCACGAATTTATTCCTCACCATTACTCAAGTTCCAGCTCGGGCACCTCTGGGGGCGGGGTGTGGTGGCTAGTGGGGTGTCCCCCACTGCTCTGTTCACATTCGGGGGTGAGGGTGTCCCCTGTGGGGACCCTCTCCTCGCCCTCCTGGAGGTGGTGGGTGACACCAGGTCCCTCCGTGGGGCTCCCACAGGCTACAAACAGGTGCCTGGACTGTCCGCAGAAACCGGACACCAACGCGTCCCTCCAGAAGTCCTGGCACAGGGCCACTGCGAGGTCCCTGCAGAGGGCCAGGGCTTGGGGGGCGCAGGGCCACACCTGCCTGGTTAGGGGCAGGGCAGGGCACTGGTCTGTACCCACTGAGGACACTGGAGACCTTGGGACTAAAAATATGGGTTGGGGTGCGAGGCCAAAGGGAAACAAGAATCAAGGGATCCCGGGGTCTTTCTTCTCTCGTGGGCAGCCCTGAGGGGGATTATGCCAGCTGGACCCTGGGGTCATTCCTGCCGCTTGTCCTGGCTGGCACCGGGCGCTCGACTCCGCATCTGGCTGTGCCGCTGCTCCAGCCACTCCGGCGTCTGCGGCTGCAGCTGCTGGTCCAGCTGCTGGCCCGTCTGGAGGAGGCTGCCAAGGTGGTTCTGCCCGGGGCTGGGGCTAGGATTCCCCAGGGGGTGTAGTCCTCTGAGATGATGCAATATTTGCCCCGGACTTGAGGGTTGTTCATGAGGTTGGACGTCATGAAAAAAGGGGGAAAGGAGGAACTAAGAAATGTTCCCTGTGAATCACTCTTAAGAACTTGCGTTTTAAAACTGAAGGCTTGGGGCTGGAGCGATATAGCACAGCGGGGAGGGCATTTGCCTTGCACGCTGCCGACCCGGGTTCGATTCCCAGCATCCCATTGGGTCCCCCAAGTACCGCCAGGAGTGATTCCTGAGTACATGAGTCAAGAGTAACCCCTGAGCATTGCCGGGTGTGACCCATAAAAGCAAAAAAAAAAAAAAAAAAACCCGAAAGACTTGCTTGCCCAATAAAAATATTATCACTGATGCAAATCAATACTAAAGTATGAAATCATATTACACTAGAGGAATACATATATATGCATATATATATACATATATATATATCAGGAAGGACAAAATAGTTTCGAAGTTTTCTATATACTTACAATTCTAATTCACATTAGTAAATTGTTGTTACTGAATGGATGGAAATTGTTGTGCTTTGCTTGTCATATTTATAGAAGTGGTTGAAAGTATACTATCAATAATCATTTTTAAAAATCTAGATAGCATTCATAAAAGTTCCACAACTCCATTAAAAACAGTCCAGGGGCTGGAGAGAGTAATGGGTAGGGCCCTTGCCTTTAGGCACAGAGCAGACCCGGATTCCATTTCCGGCATCCTATAAGATACCTAGAGCACAGCCAGGAGTAATTCTGATACAGAGCCAGGAGAAAGCCCTAAGCACCAGTCAGTGCAGTCTAGAAAGCAAATAAATAAATAACACTTGATCATGATCACGATCATGAAATCCCGTTAATCACCGATTTCTCAGGCAGGCTCAGTAACCTCTCATTTTGTCCTTTCCCTGAGATCTTAGAAGTCTCTCTCGACTCGGCCCTCCTAACGATGTCAATGTTGCACTGGGGGCCCTTCAGGGTCAGGGGAATGAGATCCAGCTTGTTACTGGATTTTGCATATGAATACACCATGGGAAGCTTGAAGGCTGTCCCATGGGGGCAGGAAACTCTCAGAAGCTTGCTAGTTTCTCCCAGAGGGAGAAGTAGGCTAAAGATATCGCTTCTGGGAGCTTGCTTTTAAGTCTCTCTCTGGATGTTGGCCGTTGATGGGATTACACACACCTGGGTTCCTCTGCCGATACCTTCATGCATGAGGCCTGTCCGAACATGTGGAGAGGGGCCTCAGGCATGGCTGTAGCTAGGTTCCGGTGGTCTTTGGCCGTCTGGAGCTCTGCTTAGTGGGGGGAGGGAAGCTAGAGCCCATCCCCTCCGAGGGGCCCCGGGGAAGACAGTCAGGCATGTGGGCAAGAGACTCTGTGCAATAACGCTCCAATTTTTAAAAATGCATAAGTATTAAAACTATTTTAAATAGATATTTTCTATATTTGTTTTTAAAGGACACTATAGTAAAGGTTTATTTGTCAAACAGTTGTGGTCCAGTGTTTAAAATGTTTAACATTAGACTAATACAGTAGCACGATTTGCAACATATTGGTGGTATCAGGAAATAAACTCATGAGTTTGGGAAATTTTGAAGACAGAAAAGATCTCATTTAGCCCTTGAACTCTAAAAACTATGGACTACGGTGTTTGTATGGTGGTCACCAGAGGAAAAGGGAAGGGGGAGTGGAAGGAACAGCAGAGAGAGTCAGTTGACTCGCACGAGGACTCTAAAACTTTGGTGGGATGTGATAAAATTCACACAAACATAACGATGAAAAGCTTAATTCCAGAAACTTTAAATTAGAAATTAATTTAATTTAGAAAATGGAAAAATCTCAAGCATGTGTAATCTCCAGGCGGCTGAGGTTCGGTGGTTTTAGGCCACTTCCCCATCAGGGTTGGCCAATGCCATGGCATGGGTGGACGAAGGAGGAAATGAGGCCATCAGGCTGGTTGATGACCAGTTGCCGTTTATTCCATTCTCCCCACGCGCTTGTTTCAGTCTCACTAAGCTCCCCATTCTAGTCGCACACTGTCCCTGATCCCTGTCTCCCCCTGTCTCCCATGCTAGCCTCTCTGCGCACTAACTAGCTGCCTTGGTTTCTCTCACCAACTCCCTGCACTGGGGGGAGCCGCCATACCCCATCGGGTAGCACAATGAACATATCAAAAGTCCTTCCTGACTACCAATCAGGCTCAAGGGCGGGAATACCACCTTGGGGTGTTTCTCCTCTCCTTAGTCCAATAACTTAACTAATATGTTAATTAGCATCTTAATTCTACTTCTTAATATTAGTTATTTTGTATGGACACAGTAAGAGAGACATTGAGCTTGTAGGGTGGCTCTCCTGGGGACATCTCACTATAGATCTCAGGCTACAGTGCTCAGGCCAGATTAATCTTTCCTAACCCTAGCAGGATCCTAATCCATCTGTTACTTTTTGGATCATGGCAGAATTTGTCCATGACCAAGCTCTTGACTTATAGTTAAGTATTATGGTGCTTTGGCCTGGCCCATTTCGATGCCAAGGTAGCTCACTGCTTGCCCTGGGTCTATCCAGTCCCTCCTCGAGACCCTGCATTTGGGGTGCTAGGAAGTAAGGGCAACTGAGGCTTAAGTCGATAGAACAGATGCCTAGGAGTTAATATCATTTGGAGTCAAATAACTCCCAAGTTACAAAAGCATAGCACTACCTGTCTTCCCAGGTCCATACAAAAATTACAATGCTCTGAATTAACTATACAACAGACTTAAGGAGAAAAGAAATTACCATTTACAAGTAAATAGTGTCTGATTAGGAGATCATGGTAATTGACCAGTTGGGGAAGCAGAGCACAAAGAAAGAGGTTACGAGTAAACACAGAGGAATGGGAGCACTGTGATGGGAGTAAGCCAATAAACCTAAACTCCCTGCGGCAAGGCAGGAAGGACAAACCAATGTTATCCTACACAAGCATCTGTGGGTCTATGGACCCAAACATGAGTGAAGACCAACCCTGGGCACATGCTTGTTGATGCTGCGTGCCCCTCACCATGTGTGACTCATCAGGGAAATGAAGACCAAGATTAACAGCTCACAGTCATGCTTCTTTCCTGCTTCTAACAGTCAGCACCCCTTCATGTACCAGTAAGGCAGATTTGAGATCAGATAGTACTTGACACTGCTCCTCGGGGCTCCTTAGCCCCTGGAGTTGGGCATTAACTTTATCATAAACCTTCTCTCACTTCCTAACTCTAAACTAACCCTAACCCTAACCCTAACCCTAGACATGTCCTCCGTCTCCCAAAGTCAGCGTTCTCTCTCAGAGATTAGAGGAACGGGCAACTCTAAATTTCCCTGCTCTCATCTCCAGCCTCCCCCACCAGCCCCCAACAGAATATTACGTAGAGTTATATATTACTTTTTTCAGAAAAATGTAATGCCATCAGAATGGAGAAAGAGGCCGGAGAGATAGTCTCTTGTGCTAAGGGCATGCTTTGCAAGCAGGACACCCAGATTCTATACCTGTGCCACTGGGTGTCCCAGCACAGACAACTGCAACCCCCAAACACAGCGGGGAGTAGCCACTGATAAAAGAAAAAAAATCAAATTGAGAAGGAGATCGACTAAAAGTTACATAGGAATGTTTTTCTCTTGGGCCAGAAGGATACATCAACAATTAAATTCTCCATGTGGAATCTTTTAGAGTACACCCTAGATTTAACTCTTACCAAATGTTTATTTTTCAAGTCCCTTGTAGGATTATATAGCCTCAGGTAGTTTAGGTTTATTGGGTTACTCCCATCACAGTGCTCTCATTCCTCTGTGTTTATTTGTCGCTTCTTTCTTAGTGTTCTGTTGACTTGTAAATATTGTTTTTCTCTTCTCCTTGAGTCCTTTGCATAGTTTATTCAGAGCCATGTCCTTTTTGTATGGACACAGGAAGACTTAGCAAATGCTATGCTTTTGTAAACTGGGAGTCATTTGAATCTACATGATATTTTCCTCCTGGGCATCTGTTCTCTCGACCTAAGCCTCAGCTGCCCTTACTTCCTAGCACCCCCAAAAGCAGGGTCCCGACGATGGAGGAGACGCCTGGCCAAAGTGCCTAATGCTTAACTATGAGTTAAAAGCTTGATCATGGACAAATGGCTGTCATGATCCAAACAGTGATAACTAGATTCGGACCCTGCTAGGGTTAGGAATGATTAACCTGGCCTGAGTGCTGTAGTCTGAGTCTGTGGCAAGATGTTGCCAGGAGAGCTGCCTTGCAAGCCTCAATGTATCTCTTGCTCTGTCCATACAAAAATAACTAGTATTAAGATGTTAATATGTGTTTTGGACTAAGGAAAGGAGAAAAACACTTTAAGAGCCTGGAAGGGCTTTGGAATGCCCCTAGGTTGTGTTCCCTTTGAAACTGACAGCCCTCAGGAAGGGCTTTCTTATGTTGATTTTACTACCTGGCTGTGTGTAACCTAGGGGCAAGGGCCAGAGAGGAAAAAGGGAGAAGATAAGAGAAGGCTGGAGTAGATCCAGAGAGAGGACAGAGCTGGGAGTGCGGGAGATGAGAAAGATGGAAGATTGAATAAACGATAACTAATCAGCAACCAGCTTGGTCCTTGTTCTTTCTTTCTTCACCTGTCCTTGGCCAATGGCCGTCCCAATCCAGCCCATACACAGCGGTTCCAGAGCACCAAAGGCGGCGGGGAGACAGAGCCACCCAGAGAGCCTGTGAGTGCTCACGCCCCTCGGCGTGCCTTAGTTTTTTACAGTCACTTATTTCCTTCTTTCCTTGCTTCACACACACACACCCCCACACCCACACCCACCCACCCACACACACACACACACACACACACACACAGACCTCATTCCATTTTATAGTTTAATGTATTGAAAATTCAACAATGCCTCAACAAGGATACCTTGAATTCCAATCTAACACAAAGATTTCATTCAAGTTTTCTCCCTTATTTCTCAGTCCCTTCTGTGATTGGAACCAACTTGCTTTTGATTGCAGACCAATATTACAGCTGCAAGATGCTTGCCTTGCATGCAGCCGACTGAGTTCCATCTCAGCATCCCGTGAGGTCCCCAAACACCACCAGGAGTAATTGCTGAGTGCAGAGCCAGGAGGAACCTCTTAGCATGTCTGGCTGTGACCCCAAAACAAAACCAAACACAATAAATCTTTTTAAAGATCTCTCATATGTGGGATAGAAAAAAACAGTAAAGGAGTAACAAAGGACCAAAGTCATCAGAAGTGAAGTTTTTGTCCATAAAACTGTCCCGTGAGGAGAAGGGACGCTGGGAGTGGTCAAGGGATACTGGTGGAGAGAAGCAGGTACTCTGTGATGGGCGGCATATTTAAACAATGTATGCCTGGGGTTGGAGCGATAGCACAGCAGGTAGGGCGTTTGCCTTGCACGCTGCCAACCCGGGTTCGAATCCCAACATCCCATTTGGTCCCCTGAGCACTGCCACGGGTAATTCCTGAGTGCAGAGCCAGGAGTAACCCCTGTGCATCGCCGGGTGTGACCCAAAAAGCAAAATAAATAAATAAATAAATAAATAATGTATGCCTGAGTACATGCCTAAATAACACATAGAGTGTTGCTAATCTTAGAACCTCAATAAAACTGGTATTGTTCTAAAAATTAGCATCACTGCATGCAAAGCAAGCACCTTAACCACTCTGTTGTCTATCTGACCCTGCTAAACAGAACTTTTTTTTTTACTCTGTGTGTGTGTGTGTGTGTGTACTGTGGGTAAAGGGTGTGTGTGTATAAGAAAGTTTTTAATTAATTTTATTTTATTTTTATTCAATTCCTCCGCCCGTCTCAGAGAGGGACAGGACTTAAAAAACCCACCTAAAAAGCTCCGAGGCTGCATTCCATGCTTCCTCACATCAGGACCCCCTACAGATGACAGAAGGCTGGGTTCAATGCATTCCACTAGTGTTTGCACCTTTTTCCACCCAAGACACTTAAAATCTCCCTTTTTAAGTCTCCCCCAGGTCAAAGCTCTAACCCAGCCACTCCAGGAGCCAATATAGAGTCCATCCAGGAACCACCCCCATAAACTTATATTTTTTCACTTTTACTCTCTCTGTCCCTATGTCTGCAGTGGACAGGGGCCCCAGTCTATCAACTATACTGATATTGCTTATATTGTCCAAAATCTATGAAATATGTCCCCCATATATCTTGTCTCCAATCTATTAAGCATATTGTCCCCAATCTATTAAATATGCTGTTCTATACTGTGGCATATTGTAAAAAGTTTACTAAAAAGAAAATATAAATATACTATTTAAGTAGAAATCCACACAGAGCAAGTATGAAAAAGGAAAAAGAAAGGTTCTAATCAAGACTTGACTGCCTCCACGTGATTCCCCCCCCAAAAAAGGTCTAGTTTCCAATGCCTTGGGGTTAAGAAGAATGGTTTCAGGTTTTAAAAGTCTTCCTTGACTTTTCCTGCCTGTTCTAGGGCTCTCATGGTGAAGCCAAACAATTCTGGAAGCCCTTATTCCCCAGAAAATATTTTTATTTTATCTCAGTCTTCATAACTGATATTTAAAAATAGCCTATGCTATAATAACACTAAAATAATATCATAATACCTGCGAAATACTAATCTGTTCATCATCCAACAAATAATTAAACATAGAATGTACTGGGTCAAAACTAAAGCTTTTCTTTCATTAACATGTATTGATTTCCAAATGTTTCATAATGAGAATTCAGTTCAGAATGACCTATCTAGCTCAGAAAAAAATCAATAGTTGGGATTATTTTTCTATTGATCAATCCATAAAGAGAACATTGAAAATAGGGAGACCCCTAATGTAATCACAGCTAACCCCTGAGCAATTAGACAAAAATTAGGAGACTCAGGTTCCCTCTAGTTGTTGATGAAAAGGTTCTCTGATACGGTGTCTTCGTTGTAAAATGTTCAATAATTCTTGATTTTTTTTTCATTTTTTTTAATGAATCACCATAAGGTACAGTTACAAACTTACAAACTTTCATGCTTACGTTTCAGTTAAACAATGATCGAGTACCCATCCCTCCACCAGTGCCCATTCTCCACCACCAATGATCCCAGTATAGCTCCCCCCACCCCCATCCCATCCCCCACCCCACTCTGCTTCTGTGGCAGGCGTTTTCCCTTTTGCTATCTCTCTCCTTTTGGGTGTTGTGGTTTGCAATAGAGATATTAAGTGGCCATCATGTTCGGTCTATAGTCTACTTATAGCACGCATCTCCCATCCTGAGAGGGCCCTCCAAGCACCCTTTATTTGGTGGTCCCTTCTCTATATGAGCTGTCTTTTCCCCCCATCATATGGGGCTTCCGAGCCATGGACTAATCCTCCTGGTACTTATCTCTACTATTCTTGGGTATTAGTCTCCTATTCTGTTACTTTATAATCCACAAATAAGTGCAATCTTTCTATATCTATTCCTCTTTTTCTGACTCATTTCACTGAACATGATACTTTCCATGTTGATCCACTTATATGCAAATTTCATCACTTCATCTTTTCTAACAGCTGCATAATATTCCATTGTGTAGATGTACCAAAGTTCCTTTAACCAGTCATCTGTTCTTGGGCAGTCGGGTTTTTTCCAGATTCTGGTTATTGCAAACAGTGCTGCGATGAATATACAAGTGCAGATGTCATTTCGATTATACTTTTTTGCATCTCTGGGATATATTCCCAGAAGTGGTATTTCTGGGTCAAATAGGAGCTCAATTTCTAATTTTTTGAGAAACAATTATTGATTTTTTTAAATGAATAAATGAAGAAATAGGTACACTGATTCATCATAAGTGGTCGACTACTGAAAGCTTCTTTGTGGATTCCTTATAAGAGATCCACAAAAGCAACGGAGCTCTCTCTGTAATCAACAAGAACAACTCTACCACAGGATCAGGGAGAATGTTCCATTCATAAGTAGATCTTCAGCATCTCACAAATTGAATCCAGAGGCTCATTACAAGTAACGTCATTCCAGCCCCAGTTCTGTATGGGACGAAAATTTAACATAACACAATGTTCATAATCAAAACTGGGTTCACCTGGGTGCCAGAACCTGAAAAAGGAGAACAGGGTAAGTATGTTTCTTTAACTGTCTTTGAAAAGAGACAGTGAAGCAAGTGCTGCCATACAACGTTATGGAGTTCAGGTCAGAGACACACAAATCATTGCATCCCCTCTCCTCACACACGGCCCATCCATCTGTCGCTGGCATTTCCCCTGAAAATGGGGCTGCCATCCTCCAGAGCTGCCCCATCCCTTATGTCAGACACCCTCCCTGCAGACCTGCCTCTCTCAGCCCATGCTTGTACCCTGATTCCATGGGCTCCCTTTGGTGATCAAAAATTTTATCCTGCTCATATTGATAGCGTGGGCTTTTTTATGTACTACTTTTGGAGAATGAGACTTGTTTAAAATATCTTTGATTTGATGCTTCTAGACCCCCTCGCAAGGTTGAGTCATCAAGGGTACCCCAGAGAGGGCTGAGTGAGCCTAGCGCCCTCTCAAACTGACACCCAGCACCACACTCCACAATCACCACCATGATCCTGGCTGGACTCCATGCTCAGATGAGCCTCAACCAGAAATGGATCCACGAGAAAAGCTCAGGGATGCAAAAAGTAGACAGAGAGTATGGGGGAAATTGTCTGCCATAGAGGCAGGCGGAGGGTTGGAATGGGTCGGGGGGGGGGGGGACAGTTACTGGGGACATTGGTAGTAGAAAATGTACACTGGTGGAGGGATGGGTGGTGGATCCTTGTATAACTGAAACTCAAAATGAAAGCTTTGTAACTGTATCTCATGGTGATTCAATTTTTTAAAAGGGGGAAAAATGCTCAAGCATGCAGATTTTGTGACTGAAATCTCTAGGCTTTCACAGATTTGGGAATGGTCTACCTCCCCCTATCCCTCTGTACTCCAGAAGCCCTTTTAGTGTCACACACATATGCCCCAAAACTATCACCCAGTTAAAAATTTAACTCCAGGGCTGGAGTGATAGTACAGCGGATAGAGCATTTGCCTTACACGCAGTCGACCTAGGTTTGACTCCTAGCATCCCATATGGTCCACTGAGCACCACCAGGAGTAATTCCTGAGTGCAGAGCCAGAAGTAAACTCTGTGCATGGCCAGGTGTGACCCAAAAAGCAAAAAAAAAAAATTAATTCCAGCAATATCACCCCATCAAAATTTTGGACTTCCTGAAACATTGGTGAGTGTGTAACATCTAAAATTCTGTAATACTGAGTAGCATGCCAGATTGAATGAGATGTAATGTAGAAAGCAACAAATCTCAATAAAAAATATATAGAAGGAAGGCTTAACCTGTATTCAACACCTTAGTAATCTCTTATACACGAACTTATGGATCAATGGTGAGATATGACAATCTTCACTAGGTTTCTTCTAGGAAATATTTTATGATCATTCTGTTAGCAAACTATTGATAACAAGCAATATAAAATAAATTATTAAGAGCCTGCTATGAGACTGAAGGGCTGGTTGGGAAAGTTGGAGACAATGGTGGAGGGAAGATGTAATGGTGGTTGGATTGATGTTAGAATATTGAGTGCCTTGGGGCTGGAGTGATAGCACAGCAGGTAGGGCGTTTGCCTTGCATATGGCAGACCCAGGTTCGAATCCCAGCATCCCATATGGTCCCCCGAACACCGCCAGGAGTAATTCCTGAGTGCATGAGCCAGGAGTAACCCCTGTGCATCGCCAGGTGTGACCCAAAAACCAAAAAAAAAAAAAAAAAGAATATTGAGTGCCTGTAAGACAAATCATCATGAACAACTTTGTATACATCAATGTTTATGTAAATTTTAGGGGAAAATAACAATTTTAAATAAATAAATAAAATTACATTTCTTAGAATAAATATCTCTGATTCTTCTACTGTTTTCTAAGATCATCAGATCTTATTCTGTTCTTAATCTAAAATAATCATACTAGAGTCTATACCTATATATTTCAAATAGTTCCTATAAGCCTCTAAGATCTGTTTACATTGTTGACCAATGCAAAATACTTAAAAAAAAACCAACTAATGGCATCTCAGTATTTGTTTGAAATACTCAAGACCTGCAAGAATTCCTAGCATGGGTCATCTATATTTTAACCAGCTTCTGTTTTAGAAGTTTCCAGGACTGGAGTAGTTTTCTCTGAAAGAATTGTCAACAGGTTTTCCAAGTGCAACAGATAATTCAAAGGACAATAATGTACTTTTAGATGGTTTCTATTGGGGCTGGAGCAATAGCACAGCAGGTAGGGTGTTTGCCTTGCACGCGGCTGACCTGGGTTCTATTCTCAGCATCCCATATGGTCCCCTGAGCATTGCCAGGGGCAATTCCTGAGTGCAGAGCCAGGAGCCCTGGGTCTATTTTCCAGTAGTTTGGCAGCCACGCCCACAAACTGCCCATGTAATCCCATGAGTGGCCAAGATCCAGAGACTATAAAACAACGCTCCCAGAAGCACGCTTGGCGCATTTGCAGCCACATGACCTCTTATAGCCTAATTCTCCCTCTCAGGGAACCTGGCAAGGTACCGAAAGCATCGTGTCCACACGACAAGTCCATGATATGCCAAATACAGTAACAATGATGGGTCTCATTCCCCTGACCCTGAAAGAGCCTCCAATGCGGCACCACTGGGAAGAATGAGTAAAGAGAGGCTGCTAAAATCTCAGGGTTAGGACAAATGGAGATGTTATTGGTGCCCGCTCGAGTAAATCGATGATCAATGGGATGACAGTGATACAGTGAAGGCTCTAAGATATCCACTTACTAAATTGTACTAAGAGTTGGTTTTTTGTGGGGTTTTTTGTTGTTGTTGTTTTGCTTTTTGGGCCACACCCAGCATTTCTCAGGGGGGACTCCTGGCTCTTCACTCAGGAATTACTCCTATAAGTGCTTGGGGGACCATATGGGCTGCTAGGGATAGAGCCGGGGCAAGGGGGAGGGCATGCAAGGCA
Organism: Sorex araneus; assembly: GCF_027595985.1. Classification (NCBI taxonomy): domain Eukaryota; kingdom Metazoa; phylum Chordata; class Mammalia; order Eulipotyphla; family Soricidae; genus Sorex; species Sorex araneus. The sequence continues at coordinate 89,475,252 of NC_073307.1, forward strand.
AACACCCCAGCTGCTGTACTATCGCTCTGGACTAGGAGGTTTTTATTCATGGACATAAATGTAAGTTAGAACTTTCAGAATTTAGCTTACTGCTTTATTTCAGGGCCTTCCATTTTTGAGAATGGCTATGATTTTTCTTGACATGAATGTTGTTATCTTGAATTATATAAATTTCAAAGGCACAGACTTTCATATCAAATACACCTGGGCTGGGAGATAATCACTGCCACCACAGAAAACTTTTCCTGAGTGATCTAAATTCAGAGTCCTCATTTCAACAATGACAAAAAGAAAATTATGCTTTGCTGACTTCTTGAGGTGATTAGCAGTGGAATGCAAATTAAAATATAAAAATTAATGCCCAGAAATCATGCTGGAGCTATGTTATTTTAAAGCTGCTATTTGGAGCACCCTAAAGTCCCTACAGACTGCGAACTCACGATTCCCTCACCAAATTCAATACTCACGTGACACTGTGATTGTATGGGGTCTCATTAACCCATTCCCAGTGACCATTCTTCAGATCTGACAGCCCCAAGTAATAACCACTGGACCGCTTCACATTGTTGTTAATAAAGTCCTACCAAAAGAATAAAAGTGAGTGAGAATTTATGTAACTTCCTCTGGATTTGCATTCTTTAAAAACTTAAGAGAAAGAACACCAAAATGAGAGGGTCCATGAAAAGGTAAACAAAGTCTGGCCCAGAGGTCTAGGTCTTCTGTGACTGAATAATACAGGATCCAAGGCATCTCTTGTGGTGATGTGTTTGTCTCAGGTTTTCAGATCTTTCTAAAAAGCCCCACAGACAGGACAGCTTACAAAAACTGAAAGAGTTATGCAGACTGATTTCCCCAGATCAGAGCAACAGACTTATCAGGAAAAGATCCTATACCCTCTTCAAAATTGCTCTCATAATGAGCTTATATGTAGAGAAGGAAAAGAAGTATGAGGGGTCTCCTTTCTAAGAACATGAATGCCATTTATGAAGGCTCCTGTCTCATAAGTAAGGATGCTCAACTAACATAATTTCCTATATCCCTTTGGCGATTGGGATTTTAATTTAGGAATTCTGAGCAGAGTCCATTAGAGAACTGCAGTGCCCAGCACACAGGACAGAGATTTCTGTCCATGCTCACGTGAATCTTCATCTCACACCCACCCTCACTTCATCAGTAGGAGATGGGATTCTGCAAAGCTCTAGAGAGGAAATTTTTTTTATTAATTTATTCTTTTATTGAATCACCATGTGGAAAGTTACAAAGCTTTCAGGTTTAAGTCTCAGTTATACAATGCTCGAACACCCATCCCTTCACCAGTGCACATATTCCACCACCAAGAATCACAGTATACCTGAGAGGAAATTTTTGACATGAATTCTCTTTCCTTTGATAACTTCTTAAGTTATTTCACTTCATTGCTGTTTATTCCTTTCCTGTTTCACTTCAGGGCTATTGTCCATTGACCATTTACTGCTTATTTCCTCTTTCTGCTTGTTGTTGTAGCAGTTTTCATGCTATTAGTGCTTGGAGACCGTAAGAGCCAGGTCACCCTACCCCACAGCAGTTCTCAATCGATTACAAAAAGCTGGAGGTCAAGCTTAGGGCTGACGCACAAAAAGCAGATCAGCTGCCAGTAGATTAACCTCTCTGCTAGAAGCAACCTCCAAGCACAGGGCCAGAGAGAGCCCCATTAAGACTGTCATAATTTATAAAATGTATGTGGGTTCATATAACTAACTGATATTTCAAGTTCAAATATACCCATCTTTCCACTCAAGCCTCCATACCGTTTTCTAAATATGCCCTGTATTGATGGGGAGGATTTAAATGGAATCAGAAGAAGGTGGAGAAGGTAAAGACTTGATGTCCAATTCCATCTATTGTATCCAAAGCCTTGTGCCTCAGCAGCAACACCCCTGACCATGAGAACTTCCTCCCAAGCAGGAGAGGGGGACAGATCTGGCAGAACTGTGACTCTCACGTTGACCGGAAAGTACCTGCTCCTCCTTGCTGTCGACCACCAGCAGATGCGCCTGCATCCCTGTACAGTTCTTCTCACTGTCAGTCCAGTTTTTTGTCTCAGAAGAAAAAAAGTAGCAAGTTGAACCAAATGGCTTCCAATTCTTTGGGCAGCAGCTCCAGGATTTCCCTGTGTTGATACTTGGCCATTTAGTACAATATAAGACAGGAGATGTTTTTGCTATCACACCCAGCAGTGTTCAAAGGCTACTCTGATTCTGTGCTCAGGAGTGCACCTTGGTGGTCCGTAGGGGATCATACTTGGTGTCAGAAATAAAACCATGGTTGACCACATACAAGACAAGTGCCATAACCAATGTACTCTGGCCCAAGGCAAGTAATTTTAAAGTAGGTGTATTGTTAGATTTAAAGAGCAAAAGAGATCTTGTGGAATTACAATGCCCATGTTCACCGAATAGTAATAGGATCCTTATCCATCATGCATCGTGTAGGTCAAGCCACCTGCATCAGGAAGTAACAAATACTTCTCGTTTCCTTGCCTGTGTGCAGTCAGTCAAGGTAGCTGGAACCAAAAGGCCCAGACTTAGCAGCTAGGGCGATAGTACCACAGGTAGGATGCTTGCCTGTACATGGCAGACACAAATTCAATGTCAGTATCACAAATGGTCCATGAGCCCCACCAGGATTTATTCTAGAATATAGTGCCAGGAGTAGCCCTGAGAACCACAGGATTTGCAAAGAGGGGAAAACTTAAAAAAAAAAAAAAAAGATTCAGACTCTCAAAAGAAAATGCAAAAATGTCCCATTTTCAGTGGGAAATTACTCTTTATGCAGAGAACCATTAAATTCTCAAAATTGTAATGGTTTTGTATTGTGTTCCCTTAAAACAGATATGCTAAAGTTGTGATTCTTAAGTGACTATGTTTGGAGGCAGAGCCTTTAGAAGAAAATTTTGATTAAGTAGAGTCAGAACAATGGGACCTTTTAACCCAATAAAACTCTTACCTTTCAAAAAGAGAAAGATTATGGTGTATTTGGGGTCTCTTCAGGGTCAGGGGAATGAGGACCATCCTTGTTACTGTTTTTGGCATAGTGAGTACACCACAGATAGCTTGTCAGGCTCTGCCATGTGGGCGGGATAATCTCGGTAGCTTTCCGGGCTCTCCAAGAGGGATGGAGGCTTTTGGGACCACCTCTAATCGCCTTTATAGGTGTTTTGGGACCACCTCTAATCATCTTTACAGGTGTTCCCAGTCAGATATATATATGATATATGTATACATATATATATTTCTTATACATATATAAGATATGTGTATACATATATATTTTTTCCTCTGTGATTTGTTGCCTACTGTCTGAACCCCATCTAATATGGTGTGGTAATTATGAAAAGTGAGTAGAGAGTGTCTTATGATGTTTCATGTAGCCACTTTCGTGGACGCAAGATCAAGGAGTATGTTTACTCATATGTGAGGCTCAGCCCGAGCGTATGGGAGCAGCCTTGACCATGGTGGCGTTTGGGTTGTGAGGTTTTTGGCTGCTAGAGCTGGGTCCCTTGGGGCGGGGAGGGCTCTCACCCACCCCCCTCTGGGGCGCCCCTGTGAAGACAGCCTGGCGCGGATTAGGACATTCTGCGGTGCTCTCTTTTGGGAGTTTTAGTTTATAGTCCCTGGGTCCTGACCGTTGACGAGATTACATGGCGCCGTTGGTGTGGGTGTGATCATTATAATTAGTAATAATTATATTACATTATTTCTATGAGGATAGTCATTATTTCCACTAGTATAGTCAGCAATTCAATTATATGCTTATTAGTTCTTACCTTTCATGGTCAAATTTTCTTTCTTACATTCCAACACTGTGTGAGTCAGATCTTGTGTAAATTCTTCTTCTTGAACAAGTTTAGAATATTTTTGGAAAAAAACTAGAAAGAGAATAACACCAGTCATTTTCCTGGTGCTGCAAAGGCTTTTATTTTTACTGTTACTTTCTTGAACAAAATCCGTAATACACAGTTGCTCCAATAGAAGGATGTTAACTGTGAAAAAAATACCTAATTGCCCAGCATTCAATACATTCTACTCCTACAGCTGTTGAAACCACAGGTTTGTTTGCAGAATGGGATGAAAGAGGCTATGACAATTCTTGTAAAATGGATCTAAGGCAATTATCCATCCTTGCCTTCAAAGATAAGTGGGTGATATATATGCAAATACTAAGCCTTGGAGAAGGGAGAGGTGAGAAATGGTTAAACCTTTCTATCTGAGGATGTAAAATCATGTCTTTGGGAAGAAAATCATCAATTCTGAAGTTTGGGTTACTTGTAGAGAGTGAAAATTTTTTAAAAATCTAATAAGGAGGGAAGAGCATTTGTTTCTTTATCCTTTCCCTTTTGTCTATCCCAACTGTCACTCCTCTGCACATCGGTACACTCAAGTCGCTCCCATTTTAAAATAAATCTACTTCCCTCTCTAAATGGCGAAATTTCTCTTTTTCTTCCTCACCTCCCATTACCTCTCTGATCAACCAATGCTAACTTTCACTTCAACCTCTGCACTCTTGCACTGTCCCAACCACATCTGTGGGACACTTCTAGTAGCTCTTATCTTGAAACTCTTGCGATTCTTTTTTGTAAAATAAAGTTGTTCACAATAATTTATTACATTCACTATCCCAACACCAATCTCTCCACCATTACACCTTCCCACCACGATTATTTCAAATTTTCCCAACCATCACCCAAGCCTTACCCAAAAGCATGCCTGAAATATTTTATTTTGTATTGCTTGTTATGTATAACTTGCTAAAAATGATCCCAAAAAGTTTCTTTAGAAAAAAAAATGTGTGGAGACTGCTATATCTCCCCCTGGAGCCATTAAGCCCTTGTAGAGGAGATTACTCACACGTTACAGGTTGAGACATGTGCTTTTATGTGTGTTTGTTTTGTTTTGTTTTGTTTTATGGAGATTGGTTGCTTTCTACTTTACAGCCATCCAGTGTGTTGTGCTACTCCTGGTACAGCAATGGTACAGAATATGAGATGTTGTACAGCTCATTTGCAGCCTCACACTCCAGGAATTCTAACATTTTGAAGACGGTGATACAGGTAGAGTTACCTTCTTAACTGCATGGGGACTTTGGGGCCCGGAGGCATCTCTGCAGCTTGCTGATGATCTCTTCCGAAATTTATTTGTGAGTCCCTGGATCATGGCCGTTAATGAGATTCTATGGCACCAGCGGCAGTTTGTGAACATGACTGTCAGGCTCCCAGAAAAACAGGGAAATGGGGGAGGTCACCCATTCCCTACTCTGTGAGAGCCTGGAGATTTCAGAACTATGCCATTCTTTTTTTTTTTTTTTTTCAGCAATGTCTTTTATTACTTGTGAATTTTTAACATCATTTTCTCATTCCACAGACAGGCAAAACTAAGCATATTAATAATTAAAACATTGGAACTTGCAAGCTTATGTTGCCCAGAGAACGTAAACTATGCCTGAAATGTGCTTAACCAGGAGGCCAGTTCATCTGCCGACCTCCGAGAACATGAAGATGAATATGATAGACAGTCTGTCCTCCATCTGAACCGTCATTCACCACCATCCGGTAACCCTTCTTTAGACCCTGCTCAGCAGCACATTTCTTGCCAACAATCATTAAATGTCCAAGAAGCTTTTCATCTTCATCTTCTGCTGCAGAAATCTGGGTTATTGGTTTCTTGGGTATCACCAGAAAATGTATTGGTGCTTGAGGGGAAATGTCGTGGAAGGCAAGACACTGGTCATCCTCATAAATGATTTTGGCCGGGATTTCCTTGCGGATGATCTTCCCGAAGATGGTGTCGCCGCCCGGGTGGGCGACCTGAGCCTTGGCGATCTCATCTGCCATCTCTGCCTCTCGCCCGCGCGGCCGCCGGGGAGAAGCTCGCGAGGAGGGAGGAGCCGGGGCAAGCGGCCGAGGGCGGGAGCGCGGGGCCCAGCCAGCCTATGCCATTCTTGAACTCAGTTCTTTTCACTTCATTCTCAGGACACCACTGTTGCCTGTTTTTACCCCTCCTTTCTGATGCTTTTTAATCTTAAAAACCTTCTCACCTCTTTTAAAAATCCAATATTCCTTACATTTCTTGCTGATGCTTCTTTAATTACTTTACACTCCTCTTTATCCGTCCTTCTTTCAACTGTAAATTTCTTATCCTCCCTCTCATTGGAAAGCTTCTCCCTGGGTGATAGCATGAGTACTCACAGTTTCCTCTGCAATATGGAATAGTTCCAAACTCCAGACTTCTTTTCCAAAATCTGACCAATGTATCTCCCACTAGACTCCCACTAGAGGTTCAAGAGTCAACAAGAATCAATGTGCCCCAAACAAATCACCATCTTCGCTCAAACCTGCTACTGTGAATATCTCCATTATTGAGTTATCAGGTGAATAACCTGATCTATGCTAGAGTTTTTATAATACCTTACATTTATATCTCAGTATTCATCAAGCCTCTACCTCCTTGGTTCTACCTTCTCATTATTATTCAAAGATTCCCCCTTTTCTCTTTACTACCACAAACCTTCTAACTATTTTGCAAATTGATAATTAGCTGACATACTATTATCTGTTACAAACTTTGTCCTGGAATATTCAGTTCACACAACTTACAAAAGTATATTTCAATTGAAGCACATGTATCACAATTAAGTGTATTTCAATTGTCAATTTCAAATAACTGCGAACTAAAGTGTGCTTTTTCTTTGTTTTTTTCTTTTTGGGTCACAATCGGCAATGCACAGAGGTTACTCCTGGCTCTGCACTCAGTAATTACTCCTAGCAGTGTTCAGGGGGCCATATAGGATGCTGGGAATCGAACCTAGGTCAGCCATGTGCAAGGTACTCTACCCACTGTGCTATCACCCCAGCCCCCCAAAGTCTATATGTCAAATTTAATTACAATACCTCCTCCATTTTTTAAATTCTACAGTGACTCTCAATAACTGTTATTATCAGAAAGTTCACAATTTTCCATCTTTCCTGTAACCACACTCATTTTATTTATTTATTTTTTGCTTTTTCGGTCACACCCAGTGATGCACAGGGGTTACTCCTGGCTCTGCACTCAGGAATTATCCCTGGAAGTGCTCAGGGGAACATATGGGATGCTGGGAATCGAACCCGGGTCGGCCACATGCAAGACAAATGCCTTACCCGATGTACTATCGCTCCAGCCCTAACCACACTCATTTTAAATATTACTTCTCAACAAGTGAAATCTAATTCTACATCACTTCAACTTGAGATAACTATGACTTCCTTTAGTTTGGTCTGAAGGATGTTTATATCAATGATAGAAAATGTGTCTGTGGCATATGTGGGGACCTGGGTTCAATACCTTGCACCCCAAGACTGGGGAGATGGGAGAGGACAGGAAAACTGTGATGGTTTTTAGACTTCCTTAGCCATCAGAATGTATAGAAGCAATTCTGATGAGTTCAATGCTGTGGTTTCCAGAGATTTCTCTGACATCCACTCTCATTCTCGGAAACCTAAAAGTTACCTTCCAAACAAACTCAGGCTAGTCTGGGGAGTTGTGGAATAAATGTGACCAAATTTCCTATGTCTTGCCAACTGACATCCTTTTCTTCCAACACTAAGTTGTCTGCAACTGGTACCTGGCTGCTTGTGTGTGAATAATTTAAGCCAGACAAAAAAAACCTCCTACTTGATTGGTTAAAATTGCCAACTCACAGAATCAGGTGCTTGTTATTTTAACCACTAAGTGAAAACTGAGTGTTTTTATCATCAGCAGAAGATAAGTGATTTGAAAAAACCCTTCAGGGGAAAAACAGACTGGGCCTGGGAAATAGCTCCAAGGGTTGACTGTGTGCTTTGCTCACAGGTATCTTAGCTCCATCCTCAGCCCTCATGGACCTGCCCCAAGCTCTGAGTCAGTAGACATTAGCATCATGGAGTAAGACTCCAAAACAATCAAACAAAAATTCTAGGCTATTAGTACTGTACATAACACTCTTCATGCTCTGAGAGCCATATTCCTTACATCTACAACTTTACTTCTCACAGTTCCTTAACATCATTTGTTCCAGCTATTTATAATTATGCTGCCCAGATTTTCCTATGCTCTCTTACCTCTCTGTTGTTGTTAATACACACAGCTCTAGCAAACCCTTCCTTCAGGAAACCTCTCTGTCTCCTGTGCTCCTCACCCACACACTTATATAATGTTGAAACCACTGGTTGATTCGACAATTTTCCACTATTCTCTGAACTTCTTGTGACTATGGGAAAATTCTCTATGGCTCTATTTTGCATTGTCCCAGTGGTAAAAAAAAAAAGTCTGTAATTATCATTGCACATTGAATGACCAAATTAGTGAATGAAATATATATCCAAATATGCACTGGTTTTCATACCTTTTAAAAATCTTAAAAATTCTTAAAGCCAGGGGCTGAAGAGATAGTACAATAGATATATAGTTTCCTGAGTCCCACTGGAGTTATTCCTAAGCACGGTGTGAGGGGTAAGCCCTAAACACTTCTGGGTATGGCTCTGAAGTTTTTCAAAATTCTTAATCCAAAGATATGCATGTTTCAGATAGCAGGATATGGATATCTACTTCTTGGCAACTGACTTTTACAACATCTATGTTGATAGGGATAAAGGTAAAAAATTCACTAGAAAACTCTGCCTGAAATATTTTTTTCTCGTTTCCTTTTCTCTTTGGTTATCCCAAACTACGTGACTGCACTTTAAAACACCTAAACAACACTAGTAAGTAGTAGACATTTTTTCTATTCCTTGGTTTACCCAAACAGTCTAATGTACATAGTGATGCACCATAACTTTCACTTTAAAATACAAACTTGTGCACATACATATATATTTTACTTTCTCCAAAGAAAATTGGTCTCAATATTTCACAGAAAAGTTACTAAATTCAAATAAAGCACCAAGTTTCCAATGGGTGCCTGTTTGTTCTGTACCCCTTAGAGAAGACTTCAGCTTTTCTGGTTAAATCCAGTGTTAAATTGCCAGTGTCTAAAGCATGCTATCTTTTCAGGTAAGGGAGATATTCCTTCCTTATTCTATTAGATACTTACTGATAAAGGCGATTAAAAATGAGATTGTCAGCAGCAGAAGAATCAGCAATGCGGCAAGAAGTAGTTTGAGGCAACCAGAGTTACTTTGGGGAGGGCAAGTCTTCTCTTTGGGAACTGCAAGAGAAATCAAATTCTCTTGATTCATCAATAATACAGTCCTTCTTCTTCTCCCTTTTCATGATTGGTGCTTTAATATAGACAGTATGACATTCAAAAGAAAACTAACTAACAGCACTCATTGTAGAAACCTAGGACAATATGTAAAAGCATGAGTTCCTACCATTAAGGAACACTGTTTATAATATTTTGATATGAAAATAATTTAATATTAAATATTTATACGTAACTTAATTGCAATATATTTAAATATGTTGTAACTTAAATATTTTTGTATTTAGATGTTAAGTATTTTAATAGAAACATTTTACAAAATGTCTGGATCACCATATATTATTTGATAACCTTCTATTTTTAACACATAGTATGGAATTATTATTTTTAATTAATTTTTTTATTAAATCACCATGAGAATAGTTGCAAAGTTTTTAGGTTTAAGTCTCAGTCGTACAATGATCAAACACTCATCCTTTCACTAGTTCACATGTTCCACCACCAAGAACCCCAGTGTACTCCCCATCCCAACCCCCAACCTGCCTGTGTGGCATATGATTTCCACTTTACTCTCTCTTTACTTTGATTACATTCAATATTTTGACAGAAAACCCACTATTATTATTTGGAATTTTCCCCCAACAATCAGATCTGCCGAAAAGGCACCATTTGATAATTTGTTTTTTATTCCTGATAATAAAGAGCATATGATGTTGCTGCCCCGCGGTTTTGGATTTCTGGTATTTTAGTAATTAAGCCCACAGGGATTTCTTTCAGCAGCCACTGGTTTCCAAAATTTGTTTTTGTGCCTCTGGGATCATGGCCGTTCAGGAGCGGGGGAGCCATTCGTGGGCCGCCACTTGGGGGTCTCGTCTGGGCGGGGAGCAGTGCCAGTTCCCGTAATTCTTATTTTAATTGATTTACAATATTATGGAATTTACGGCGGTTGCTTTCACATTCCTGGTTTGTTTTACTTGTTTGTTTGTTTGCTTGCTTTTTGGGTCAAACCTGGGAGATGCACATGGATTATTCCTGGCTCATGCACTCGGGAATTACTCCTGGCTGTGCTCAGGGGACCATATGGAATGCTGGGAATCAAACCTGGGTCGGCTGCATGCAAGGCAAACACCCTACCCGCTGTGCTATTGCTCCAGCCCCATCTTTTACATTCCTATATGTGTATAAGTCTTATCATACCTACCACCAAAGTTCTACTGCCATTACATTGCCAGAAAGACCCTTCTCACCTTTCCTCATGCCTCTGCAACTAATAGAGTTTCCAACAAAACTCTTCTGAGAGTTAGTTTTATTGCTTTTTATATTTATTTATTTATTTATTGGGCTGAGGGTTTTGTCCCTTTCTTTTCCTTTTTCGTTGGTTGCTATGACAGGAAATACCCACCTAGCTGCAATGCTACACACTTTCGTGGTGGTGCTCACCAGAGGTTTCACACGTGGTTGAAGAGCTGGAACATACTTGATGGTGGGGCACAGACTCTTCTGTGGTACCACGAGTCATGAACAGGGAGGCTGCCAGAATCACATTTGGCATGTAGGGCAGGGATGGGGATCAAACTCTTGACTTTGTGTTTTCAAAGTAAGCACTCTACCACTGAATTAGCCCCAGGCCCGTTTTCTTGGGTTTTGTGAGTTAATTTGCTTTAGTGATTTATAGTCCATATACAAATGCAGTGGTCTAGTAAATGTATTTCATTTTCTTATTTCACTTAGCATAATCACCTCAAGTTCCATCCATTTTGTCCTAAGACTCAGGATTTTATCTTTTTTTTTTAACAAAATTTGTATTGAGCTCATATACCACAATTTCATTATCCAATCATCTCTTGATGGGCATGTGTGTTGATTCCATGCTTTGGCTAATGTGAATAATGCAATTATGAACATAAAGGTAAACATATTCTTTTCTATGTGTTTTTTCCCGTTTTCACATAAATGACTAAGAAACTTATTATGGATCATATGTAATTTTTATGTTTATTTTTCCAAGGAACCTCCATAGCATTTTCTACAGGGTACCCCAATTTCATTTTCTCCAAAAGTAGTCAGAGTTCCTTTTCCCCAAAATCCTTGCCAACACTGTTTTCAATATTTTTAACATGGGCCATTCTCATTGGTGGAGGTGATATTTCACTGTAGTTCTGATTTTAATCTCCCTTTCGTTAGTGACGCTGAACACTTTTTCGTACATTCACAGAACATATTTGTGTATTTCTTGGAACACGTGTCTATTTAAATCTTTTGTCCCCTTTTTACTGGCTTGCTTGCTATTTTGTTGTTGAGTTGTAGGTGCTCTTTTTTAATGTTTTTCGGATATTTACCCCTTATCAAGCACAATGTGTGCAAACATTTCTCCAGGTTTTATATTGCTGTTTTGATTTATGGAATGATTTATTTAACTGGACAAAAACTTTTTAATTTGATGCAGTCCCAAATTGTTTATTTGATTTTGTTTCTTTACCATTAGGATTGAATCCCCAAATAGAGCTCCAAAGTTTAGGTCCTGGAGGATTTCAATTTGTTATCTTCTATGTAGTTTATGATTTAAGATCTAATATCCAAACTTAAATGAATTTTGCCTTTTGAGTTGAATTTTGATTATATTGTTAAGTCATGATCTAGTTTTATGTTTTTGCAGTTGTTTTCTTACCACCTTGTTGAAGAGGCTTTACTTTATTATATAGTCTTTGTTCTTTTACCATAAATTTTATATCTCTATGTGTGTAAACTTATTTATGAACTTTCTGTTCTTTTCCATTCATTAGTATGCTTGCTTTTCTTCTAAGATCAAAATGTTTTAGTAACTATTGCTTTAAAATATAGTATAAAATATAGTATAGGCGGCCCCGCGCGAGATCGACCCCGGAGGCAACTGAACCACTTTGGACACGAGCGGCGCCCCCAAAATGCCTCCAAACTGTGTGCTGGGAGCTTCTGGCCCAGGCGCTGCCGGCAGGGTATGGTCTTTTCTCTCTCAACTCTTTCTTTTTGAACGCAGCGAGGCTATAGCCGGTTTTTAGACTCTACAGGAAGCCCGGGATAGCCGATGGGCGGGACTCCCGGATCCGCCCTGTGCTGGCCGACATTTAAGCTTCTGGCCCAGGCGCTGCCAGCAAGTGATGCAATTACCAAAAGAATTTTCCTTGGACTTCATATAGAAATCCAAAACCTAATATCTCTTGATTGTCAACAACGTGTAAATGTTCCTTTTTGGCAGGGCTTAACGTGGGGGGAAACTCCAAACAATAGTACTAAGTTTTTTGTTGAAGGGTAAAAGATTGTAGCGATAGAATTTTAGGCAGAATTTTCCCTGGACTTTATATAGAAACCCAAAACCGCGCGGCCGCGGCAGCCTAATGTCATCTAATCATCAGCAATATGAAATGGTTCCTTTGCAATGGGTTGGACTTTGGGGGGGACCATAATAGGGTTAAAGTTTGTAGCGATGTGTAATTTCTGGCTGTACTTTCCCTGGACTTTATACAGAAATTCAAAGCCGCGAGGCTGCTGCCATGGCCGCGCAACCTATTGTCATTTAATCATCACCAATATGAAATGGTTCCCTTTTAATGGGTCGGACTTTGGTGGGAAATCCTAACAAGAATAGTAAGTCTTTTGCTGAAATATTGAAGGCCACCAAAGTGGTAGCCATCTCTATAGACTGAACTAAGCCATATCCCCACGCTGGCTGAGAAGAAATATCCTTCTTTCTCGGGAAGAAACTCGGCGTGGCGTTAACCATAGTATGATGTCCATTAAGCTGACACGGACCTGGTGGCGTGGGAATCGGATACAAGGGAATAAATTATTATGTACTTGAACAGCGGGACGCTGGTGGAATCTCGAGCCGGGGCCGATACCAGCGTATTACTTTTGGTTCCAGAAACTGCTTGCAGACATTCTACCAGACTATCAACTAAGCCAGAGCCCCACGCCGGCTGATGACGAGAAATAACCATCTCTTTTGATTTGTTTTCCCTTTGTCAGGCAGCATGGTGATTACTAAACAGGCGTGATCTCGGTGGCGCGGGACGAGGGGGAAAAAAATAGAAAAGTTATGTAACAAACAGCGGGACTTAATATCTCTACATTCTCAGCAATGAAGAGCCATCAAATGCTTCCTTGACAGTGGGACTGTCTTCTCTTTTTGGGGGGGAAACCCTAGCAACAATAGTGAATTATGTGTTGAAACATGGACTGTAACCAAGATAAAGCGTAAACAAAGTGAAACTTATCACTTACAAGAGCGGGGACTGGGGGGGCGGGAGGGGGCGGGAGGTATAATGGGGTGGTTGGTGATGGAATATGGGCACGGGTGAAGGGAAGGGTGTTTGAGTACTGTATAACTGACATAATCCTGAGAACTCTGTAACCCTCCACATGGTGATTCAATAAAATTTAAATTAAAAAAAATAATAAAAAATAAAATATAGTATAAAGTTGGGGAGCATAATGGCACTACTTTCTTCTTTTCTCTCTAACTCCTCAGGTTTTAGTTCCATATGACAATTTTTTTGTAATCCCATACAAATTTTAGAATTGCCTCTTATATTTCTTTAAAAATGTCTATGAACATTGGTATCATGATAGAAACTACATTGAATTCTCAGAATTATTTAAAGTAAGATGATCACTAACAATGTGTAATTCCTTAATCTCCTGATTAATGAACACAGACTCTAGTCAAATATTTTCTTGTATGATTTATCGTGTTCATTTTTTAAATGTAGAGTACCGCTATTTATTCAGCCATTGATTAAGCTGATTGAAGTGGGCATGAACTGCACATTACTTCTTAAAATTTTTTAATTGAATATTCATGAAATAGACCATTACAAAGCTATTCATAATTGGGTTTCAGTCATACAATGATCCAGCACCCATCCCTCCACCATTGTACATTTCCCACCACCAATGTTCCTGTTTTCCTCCCATCATCCCCCAACACCCCACCCCTCACCCCCAGCCTCCCTCTATGGGAGGCACTTTCCTTCTCGCTCTCTCTCTCTCCTTTCCCTCTTTCCCTTTTTTGCACTATGGTTCGAAATACAGGTATTAAGAGGTCATGGTGTTTGTTCAGGGCATTCAGTATTTTTATCAGGATTGTAAGGCTGGTGTAGTTTGTTAACTGGGTGGCAGTGTTGAGGTGTGGATGTGACTACCAAGGATTCCAGAAGTACAGGGAGGTAGGGGGAGGTAGCCCATTCTGACCCCAAGAAAATGGGAGATTTACCAAAAAAAAATGCATACCAGAGTTTTCAGCAGATTAAATAATGCTATATATAGCAGCTAAGTCAACCTTATCAAGTCTGGCAGTAAAATGTATTAAAATGTTTTCAAACATGCAGTGACCCAAACTTAATTCAAAAGCAATCACATAATGAAGCAGGTGTTTGGGACGCATGCACCCACATTGCATTCCCCAGGAGAAGAATTCTCAAGTAGGTAAAGTTTTCTTTGTTTTTGTTTTTGTTTTTTTGCTTTTTGGGTCACACCTGGCAATGCTCAGGGGACACTCCTGGCGGTGCTCAGGGAACCATATGGGATGCTGAGAATCAAACCCGGATCGGCCAAGTGCAAGGCAAATGCCCTACCCGATGTACTATCGCTCCAGCCGCTAGGGCTGGAGCAATAGCACAACGGTTGGACGTTCACCTTTCACATGGCCGACCCGAGTTCGATTCCTCCACCCCTCTTGGAGAGCCCGGCAAGCTACCGAGAGTACCGAGCTCTCGCAGCAGAGCCTGGAAAGCTACCCCGTGAGTATTGGATATGCCAAAAACAGTAACAATAAGTCTCTCAATGAGAGACGTTACTGGTGCCCGCTCGAACAAATCGATGTGCAACGGGATGACAGTGACAGTTATAAACCAATATTACCTCAATGAAAGAAATTTCTTGGATGGGGAAATAACTCAAAAGACTGAGCATGTGCCTTGCATGTTGGAGGCCCTGTTACCTTCCTGACAACAGATGATCCCCTAACCACCACTGGGAGGGACTCCCCTCATGCACCAGGAGGAGCTCATGAGTAGCTCAGATGTGGCCCCCAAGCAAAAAATAAATTAATTTTCTCAAAGTTATGATATTCCCAAGTAAGATGAAACCCCCTCAGTAATATATAATATGACTTCAATTTTATAAAAGAAATGCTTCCATTTACTTACATCTGGAGTTACATGCACTAACATCTATATTACTAGTATCTCTAGATGATAAGAATAAATAGAATGTGAACTTTATTTTTTATGATGAATACTTCAACATATGGTAAATTTAACATACAGTTTACGTTACAGGAAGAAGAAATTTTCTTGAGAATTCTTCATATTTCCATGATTTTGGAAAACATGAACAATTATGACCACACACATAGTGTTTCTTACTTTCTTACACGATATATGGTTTTTTTCTCTGTTTTTCTCTCTGTGTAAGGTATATTACATGCTACTCAAATCACCTTGCTCCACTTTCCAAAACCGCATTTAATCCATCTTAGAAACTGGTATACAGGAGGTTGACTCCATAGCTTGGAAGTTGGCCTCACACGCTGGAGGAAAGTTATACCAAATGGAGAAGGGAACACCAGGTAAAATGTGATTGGAGATCCCGCGTGGTAAGGGAAATGCATACTGAAAGTGGACTAGTGTCCGAACATGATGGCCACTCAATACCCCTATTGCAGACCACAACACCCAAAATGAGAGAGAGAGAGAACAAATTGGAATGCCCTGCCACAGAGGCAGGGTGGGGTAGGGGGAATGGGATTGGGGGATGGGAGGGATACTGGGTTCATTGGTGGTAGAGAATGGACACTGGTGGAGGGATGGGCTCCCGAACACTGCATGAGGGAAAAACAAGCACAAAATGTTTGAATCTGTAACTGTACCCTCACTGTGACTCACTAATTAAAAAAATTTTTTTAATTAAAAAAAAGAAGAAACTGGTATAAAATAAAATTTCTGGGTGGGGCCATAGAAATAGTGCAGCAGATAAGGTGCTTACTTCGCACATAGCTGACCCAGGTCTGAGCCCGGTACCCCACATGGTCCCTTGAGCCTCATCAAAGGCTTCGATTTTTGAGTGCACAGACAGGAATAACTCCCAAGCTTTGTCTCATGTGCCCCCACCAAGAAAAAAATTTTCTGATGGCAGAGCCATTTCCTTTGAGAAGTAATAAACTGTCTTTCTAAGACTTTCTATCTTTAACCTGCAGAGATCTTTTGTTATCCCTGAGTACACAACTCACAAATGAACAGACACAGTCCTTGAAAACCCCTTTCTCTCTAACTTAACAAGGAATGGAGCCCATTCATTCATTCATTCATTCATCAAAGGTGCTGCATCTGGGCCAATGGTTACGAGAGCTGAACACCAATCTCTTGACTGTCGACTCACAACCCCACAAGACAGAACAACGCTCCACTTAACAGCCCTTCCCTTACCATGACTGGCATGAGGGTGAGGGTTAGTTCTCAAACCTCACTTTTGGGATAGTCACACCTCCTCCTGCTTTTTATTAGACAACTCAAGCTACTGACAACCTGAATTTCCTAATTGCATCCAATCTAAAATAAAATAGCAACTGATATCACCTCTGCTTCGCTGACACTCTTCCTTCCCCATCCTTCTTCTCATAATGAACTTGCAGAAAACGTTTCTTACCTGCAGGAGCCTCTGACGGGGCGGCCGAGGACTGGGCTTCGTTTATGAATCTCACTTCAGCGTAAGTGATCTCTGTCATCATATTGAGGAGAGACGCTCTGCTCTCTTCACACCAGCCTCGCTGTCACTCTGAGAACAACTTAGAGCAGCTCTGCAGGATCCCCGCGGTCCCACCAATCACACAGGCTCAGAGGAATTGCATGAGACTAAAACCCTCGCCAGAGGTTTGACCCTCAAGACCAACACAGCTAAAATCATAGCCCTTAAACTCAGAAGGAAAAAAATGCAATAAAAATAGAAACCTGGAAACCAATTAAAAGATGTGGGAAGGCAAACAAAAAGAGGAACTTTTTATTTTTGGAGTCACAAATTTATTCCCCAACATTTACAAGTTGCGCTCGGGCACTGGTGGAGACAGGGTGCAGTGGCTTATGAGATGCTCCCCACTTCTCTGCTCGCACTCTGAGGGCCCTGGGCTTGTCCCCTGGCTGACAGCTGGGGTCCGACTCCACATCTGGCTGCGCTGCTGCTTCAGCCACTCTGGTGTCTGCGGCTGCAGCTGCTGGCCCAGCTGCTGACCCGCCTGGAGGAGGCTGCCCATGTGGTTCTGGCCGGGGGCTGGGGAGTGGCCCCCTGAGATAATGCAATATGAGCTTCTGGACTTTGGGGTTGTTCATGAGGTTGGGCATCATGAGAAAAGAAAGAAAAAGAGGAACTAAGTAATCTCTGTTGAATCACCCTTAGAAACTTGCATTTTAAAACCAGACGTGCTTGCCCAATAAAAATATGACCATAAACTCAAATCAATACTAAAGGATAAAATTATGTTACACTGTCAGAATCCATAGATAAATCAGGAAGGACAAAACCCTTCCGAAGTATTCCGTATACTTACAATTGTTAATTCACATTAGTAAGTTGTTGTTACTGAATGGATGGAAATGGTTGTGCTTTACTTGTACGTGTTCTGTGTCATAATTATAGAAGTGGCTGAAAATGCACTATCAATAATCACTTTTAAAAATCTAGATAGGTTTTGTAAAAGTTCCATGTCTCCATTAAAAACACTCCAGGGGCTGGAGAGAGTAGTGGGTAAGGCTCTTGCCTTTCAGCACACAGCTGCCCTGGATTCCATTCCCGGCATCCTATCTGAGACCTAGGGCGCAGCCAGGAGTAATTCCTGATACAGAGCCAGGAGAAAGCCCTGAGCACCCATAGCTGTGGTCCAAAACCCAAATAAACAAACAACACTCCAATTTTTAAAAAGCATCAGTATTAAGAATATTTTAAATAGACATTTTCTATGTTTATCTTTAAAGAACACTATATGAAAGGTTATTTATCAAGAAAGTTGTGGTCAGACATTTAAAATGTTTAACATTAGACTAATACAGTAACATGACTTGCAAAATTTTGGTGGTGACGGGAAATAAATTCAAGAGTTTGAGAAATTTTGAAGACAGAAAAGATCTCATTTAGCCCTTGTACTATGGTGTTTGTAAGGTGGTCACCAGAGGAAAAGGGAAGGGGGAGTGAAAGGAACAGTAGAGACATTTGACTCGTACAAGGGCTCTAAAACTTTGGTGGGGTGTGATAAAGTTCACACAAACATAGAGATGACAAGCTCAATTCTGGAAATTTTAAATGAATGTGAACTACTTGTAAATCTGTAACATTTTTATTTATAAAATGGAAAAAGTCAAGCATCTGTGGGTCTATGAACCCAAACATGATGGAAGACCAACCCTGGGCACATGCTTGTTGATGCTGCGTGCCCCTCGCCATGTGTGACTCATCAGGAAAAAGAATACCACGAAGAAACAGCTACAGTCAACCTTCTTTCCTGCTCCTATCCCTTCAGGTAGCGGCAAGGCAGATTTGAGATCAGATGGTTCTTGACTCTGCTCCTCGGGGCCCCTTTCCCCCCCTTAAGTTGTTAATTAATTTTACCATAAATCTTGTCTCACTTCCTAACTCTAAACTAACCCAAACCTGAACCTGAACCCTTAACCCTAGATGTCCACCATTTCCCAAATTCAATGTTCTCTATCAGAAATTAGAAGAAGAGGCAACTCTATATTTCCCTTCTCTCATCTCCGGCTTTCCCCAACAATCCACAACAAAAAATTGTGCAGATTTTTTTTAGAAAAATATAATCCCATCAGAATGGAAAAGGAGGGCTGGAGAGATAGTCTATGTGCTAAGGGCATGCTTTTCAAGCAGGACACCCAGATTTTATATCTGGCACCACTAGGTACCTCAGCACAGACAACCACAACCACCAAACACAGCCAAAAGTAGCCACTGATAAAAGAAAAAAAAAAAACTCAGAATGGAGGATAACAGCTAAAAGCTACATAGGAGTGACCGCTGCTGAGATGTGACCCTGGGGGCTGCACGCACGTGTGGCCCCTCCGCAGCTGCACGAGCGTGAATCCAGACCCAGCTGAACCAAATTCAACATGGGCAGCTACTTGCAGAATGTCTCCAGCCTGAGAACCAAGCCGCGACCCCATGCCCGCCCAGGAGGGGAAAGGTATTTCTCTCTCTCGCCTGTCCCTTCCCGGGGATGAAGGGCGTGGGGACCGCCATATTATGACGACCACAGATGGGGTTTACAAGCTTGCAATGATCCAATATCCGGAAGAAATCTCCCTGGACTTAGTTGTTAAAGTACAGAAATCCAAAACCTCATTTCCCTTCGCACCAGGTCTGACTCTAGTGGGGTGCTCCTAACAATAATGGTGAGGATTGTGTTGAAATATTGAATGTAACCAAAGTAAATAGAAAGTAAAGTGAAATTTATCAGCTACAAGGGGGAGTGCAGGGGTGGGCGGGATGGGAGGCGTACTGTGGTTTGTTTTTTTTTTTTTTCGGTGGTGGGATATGGGCACTGGTGAAGGGATGATTGTTTCAGCATTGTATGACTAAGACTTAAGCCTGAAAGCATTGTAATTTTCCACATGATGATTCAATAAAATAAAATTTTTTAAAAAAGCTACATAGGAGCATTTTTTCTCTTGGGCCAGAAGGAAGCATCAACTCCGTGTGGAATCTTTCTAGAGTAAACCCTAGATTTTTTTTTTATTATTATTGAATCACCGTGAGAACAGTTACAAAGCTTTCAGGTTTTCAGGTTTCAATCTTGGTCATACAATGATCAGGCACCCATCCTTTCACCAGTGCACATTTTCCACCACCAAGAACCCCAGTATACTCCCTCACCCCACCCTGCCCCCCCGCCTCTGTGGAGGATAATTACCACTTTACTCTCTCTCTACTTTGATTACATTTACTATTTCGACAAAAGACCCAACATCATTCTTTGAAAATTTCCCCCCAACAATCAGACCTGCCAAAAAGGCATCATTGGACAATTTGTTTTCTATTGCAGATTATTATGAGCATATGAGGTTGCACAGCTGCAATAGCGGCCGCGTGATTTTGGATTTTTGATATTTTAGTAATTAAGTCTGGGGGGGTTTCTGCCAAAGGCTGCTGGGTTCCGAAATTGGTTTGTCTGCCTCTGGGATCATGTCCACTCAGGAGTTCGATAAGTAGCAGGAGGAGCCGTAGTTGGGTGACAACTCAGGGTCTCATCAGGGCAGGGAAGAAGGGCCAGTTCCACCCCCCCATGTATCTCATCACTGCAGGCCTGCACCTGACTGTAAAATAGGCTCTGAAAGACGGCGGCCACTGTGCCACTGGCAGAGGGAAAGGTGGAAAGGACAACACCTTTTCCCATCCATGGTGGCATTGCACTGTAATTTAATGCACAGTCTGGACGCATTTCTGCCAAAAGCTGCTGGTTTCCGAGATTGTACAACCGAGATTTAACTCTTACCATATGTTTATTATTCAACTCCCTCAATTATTTCCTTCTTTCATTGCATCAAACACACACACACACACACACACACACACCTCATTTCATTTTATATTTTAACGTATTGAAAATTCAACAATGCCTCTACAATGATACCTTGAATTCCAATCTAACACAAAGATTTCATTTAAGTTTTCTCCCTTTTCTTGTTTCTCAGTCCCTTCTGTGATCAGAAGAAACTTGCTTTTGATTGTAGAGTGATATTACAGCTGCAAGGATGCTTGCCTTGCGTGCAGCTGACCGAGTTCCATCCCAGCATCTCATGCAGTCCCCAAACACCACCAGGAGTAATTGCTGAGTGCAGAGACAGGAGGAACTCCTTAGCATACCTGATTAGCATACCCCCAAACAAAAGAAAAACAATAAATATTTTGAAAGATCTTTCATATGTGGGATAGAAAGAAACAATAAGGGAACAACAAAGAACCAAAGTCATCAGAAGTGAAGATTTTGTCCATAAAACTAACTGTCCCATGGGGAGAAAGGAGGCTGGGAGAGGCCTAAGGGATACTTGGAGAGAAGCATGTATTCTGTGATGGGTGGCATATATAAATATTATATGCCTGAATAGCATATAGAGTGTTTTAAATCTTAGTACCTCAATAAAACTGATATGTTATAAAAATTAGCTTCACCACATGCAAGGCAAGTATCTCAGCCACTCTATTGTCTATCTGGCCCTGCTAAGGAGAGCTTTTTTAAAAAACTTTTTTATTGAATCACTGTGGGATAGACCCTTACAAAGCTGTTCATGATTGGATTTCAGTCATACAGTATACCAACACTCATCCCTCCATTCGTGTACATTTCCAGAACCAGTGTCCCCAGGGTCCCTCCCATAACCCCCCCGCCCCCGAACCCCTGCCTGCCTCTATGGAAGGTGGGTTAAGCAGAACTTTTTACTGGAATTATTTGAAAAGCAATTTGAGAATACCTCTTTTTTAAAATTTTTAAATGTGTGCTATTTAACATAAAAAAATCTACCATATAGTATCTGCTATGTAAAAATATGTAAGTGAATTTGATCAATTAAAATGAAAGATTCAATACTTTATTCACTGTGGTACCATGAGTATACTTTCATTTAAATTCTTATCGATAGCATCTGAGATAGTAGTTGTTTGAATAGTTTCCCTTTTGGGTAGAACCGTGGTAACACTCTCCTCTAGTGGATTTGAGTTCTTTTTTACAGAATCAGAAGCCACCACCAACTTCAGTGTTGAAAACAAGTATTGGCTGGGAAGTGTACACTGGCGGAGGGATGGGTGTTGGAACACTATATGACTGAAACCCAATCATGAACAGCTTTGTAAGGGTCTATCTCACAGTGATTCAATTTTCATTATTTTAATAAAATTAATTTTTCAAAAAGAAATTATTGTCATATGTAGCTATGAGAATAATGCAGAATCTTTCATTTTATACATACAAAAGAACCTTAAGGCATTTTATTGCTATTAATAGTAAAGTAGGATTTTTTAAATGAGCACTGCCAGGAGTAATTCCTGAGTGCATGAGCCAGGAGTAACCCCTGTGTATTGCCGGGTGTGACAAAAAAAAAAAAGCTGCTATTTGGTGAACCCTAAAGTCCCTACAATCTGCAGGACTCAGGATCCCCTTACCAAATTCAATACTCACGTGACACGCTGATTGTATGGGGTCTCATTAACCCATTCCCAGTGACCATTCTTCAGCTCTGACAGCCCCAAATAATATGCATGATTCTTAATTACATTCTTGTTAATAAAGTCCTAGGAAAGAATAGAAGTGAGTTAGAGTTTATGTATCATTCCCTTAGATTTTGTTCTTTAAAGCCTTAGGATAAAGAACACCAAAATGAAAGGGTCCATGGAAAGGCACCCAGGGTCCGGCCCAGAGGTCTAGGTCTCCTTTGACTAAACAATACAGGATCAAAGGCATCTCTTGTGATGATGTGTTTGTCTTAGGTGTTCAGGCAAGTCTACAAAGTCTCACAGACAGGACAACTTATAATCAATTTGAAATACTTATGCAGACTGATAGGGCTGGAGCAATAGCCCAGCGAGGAGGGTGTTTGCCATGCACACAGCCGACCGGGTTCGATTCCTCCACCCCTCTCAGAGAGCTGGAAAGCTACAGAGAATATATTGCCCGCACAGGCTCTTACCTGTGGTGTATTCAATTTGTCAAAAACAGTAACAAGTCTCACAATGGAGACATTACTGGTGCCCACTCAAGCAAATCGATGAGCAACGGGATGACAGTGACAGTGACAGTGATGCAGACTGATGTTTCCAGACCAGAAGGCATATGATCTAGAAAAGACTCCTTTCCCTCTTCAAAATTGCTCTCTATGAGCTTATAAGGAGAGAAGGAAAAGAAGTATGAGGGATCTCCTTTCTAAGAACATGAATGCCACTCATGAAGGCTCCTGTCTCATATCTAAGGATGCTCAATTAACAGAGCTTCCAATGTCCCTTTGGGTTTAGGATTTTAATTCAGGAATTCAGAGCAGAGTCAATTAGAGAACTGCAGAGGCCAACACACAGGGTAGAGATTTCTGTCCATGCTCACACAAATCATTATCTCACACTCACCCCCACTTCATCAGTAGGAGATGGGAGTCCTCAAAGTGCTAGAGAGGAAATTTTTCACATGAATTCACTTTACTTTGATAACTTCTTAAGTTATTTCACTTCATTGCTATTTATTCCTTTCCTGTTTCACTTCATGGCTTTTCTCAATTGATCGTTTATTGCTTATTTCCTCCTTCCGCTTGTTGTTGTGACGGTTGTTGTCATTTTATTAGTGCCTGGAGACCATAAGAGTCAGGCCTCCCTACCCCACCAGTAGTTCTAATTGGCTACAAAATCCTGGAGATCAAGCTTAAGGCTGACACTCAAAAAGTAGATCAGCTGCCAGTAGATTAACCTCTCTGCTAGGAGCAACCTCCAAGCACAAGGCCAGAGATAGCCCCATTGAAAATTATTAATTTATAAAATGTATGTAGGTTCATATAACTAACTGATATTTCAAGTTCAAATATACCCATCTTTCCACTCAAGTCTCCATGTAATACTCTAAATAACCACTGTATTGATGGGGAGGATTTAAATGGAATCAGAAGAAGGTGTAGAATGTAAAGACTTAGATGTCCAATCCCATCTATTGTATCCAAAGCCTTATGCCTCAGCAGCAACACCCCTGACCATGAGAACTTCCTCCCAAGCAGGGTGGGGGACAGAGCTGGCAGGACCGTGACTCCAACGTTGTTGACCGGAAAGTACCTGCTCCTCCTTGCTGTCGACCACCAGCAGATGCGCCTGCATCCTTTCACAGTTCTTCTCACTGTCAGTCCAGTTTTTTTATCTCAGAAGAAAAAAACTAGCAAGTTGAATCAAATGGCTTCCAATTCTTCGGGCAGCAGCTCCAGGATTTCCCTGTGTTGATACTTGGCCATTTAGTACAATATAAGACAGGTGATGGTTTTGTTGTTTTGGGATTACATCAGCAGTGTTCAGGGGCTACTTCTGGCCCTATGCTCAGGAATGAACCTTGGAGGTTCTTAGGAAATCATATTTGGTGCCAGAAATAAAGCCATGCTTAACCACAAACAAGACAGTGTGGTAACCCCTTGGCCAAAGACAAGGAATTTAAGTATGTGTGCTGTTAAAAGTTAAAGAGCAAAAGAGATCTGTGGAATCACAATGTCCATGTTCACTGAATAGTAAGCAGGATCCGTCCCCATCAGGCCTCATGCAGGTCAAACCTGCCTGCATTGGGCAGTAACAGCCATTTCCTCATTTTCTTGCATATATGGAGTCAGTAACGGTAGCTATAACCAAAATATTTTTCAATACCCCCGACTTGGGAGCTGGAGAAAGAGTCCAGTGGGTAGGGTGCTTGCCTGTACATGGCAGATTCAAATTCAATATCTAGTACCACAAATGGTCCCTGGGCCTCACCTGGAGTGATTTCAAAGTGTAGTGCCAGGAGTAGCCTTGAAAACTACAAAATGTATGCGGGTGGGGGGCACCTTAAAAAATATATTCAGAATCCAGGGAAAAAATGCAAAAATGTCCCGTTTTCAATGGAAAATCTCTCTTTATAACAAGAAACACTACATTCTCAAAAATGGCCATGTTGTAAATTGTGTTCCCCTAAAACACGTATGCTGGAACTGTAAACCTCAGTGAGATTATATTTAGAGGCAGAGATTCTAGAAAATAGGTTTGGTTAAGCTGAGTCATAAGAATAGGACTTTTTAACACAGTAAAACTTTTGACCTTTCAAAAAGAGGAAGATAGACCAGAAATGTCTCTCCCTCTCTCTCCCACCCGCTCTCTCTCTTCTCCATCTCTCCTTCTTCCTCCTCTCTTTCCATGCTCTCTTTCTCCCTCTTCATTTCCTTCTCTCTCCTTCTTTCCCTCTCTCCCTCTTTCCTTCTCCACTCTCCCTGCCCTATGTAAACATGAAACAAAACATAATATCACAGCGTTAACTCTATCCAATAAGTATGTTGTGTATTCTCTAGGAAACCATTCATATGCATGAAAGATTTGTGCTTTCTTGAAACACAACTGTATTAGCTCTCTCTTGAGGAACTCAGTTTTAACAGATATGGGAGGGAAATAAGAGTGAACATAAGAAATGAAGACTGAAGAAATCCAATGGAGTGATAGTACAGTGGGCAGGGCACTTGCCTTCCATATGGCTGACCTGGGTTTCACCCCTGACACCCCATAATGTACTCAGAGCTACCAGGAGTGATCCCTAAATGCAGAACCAGGGTTAAGCTCTGAGCACTGTCAGATGTGGCAAAAAAAAAAAAAGAGAAGAAATCCAAAAGCTATACAATCACTCTTTCACAGATTATATGTTTACAAAATAATTTAAGCCTGATATATGTACCCTCAAAACTATTTTGAAGCAGAATTTATGTATTTTTGACCCATGAGCCTTACTGGAACTATTGATTTTTGATCCTTACCCTCATTATGTGGACTGAGCGATAGCACAGCAGGTTGGGCATTCGCTTTGCGTGCGGCTGACCCAGGTTCGATTTCTCCATCCCTCTGAGAGTGCCTGGCAAGCTACCGAGAGTATCCCACCCACAGGGCAGAGCCTGGCAAGATACCCATGGTGTATTCGATATGCCAAAAACAGTAACAACAAGTCTCACAATGAAGACGTTACTGGTGCCCGCTCAAGCAAATTGATGAACAACAAGAGCACAGTGCTACAGACCCTCAGTATGTGCCTATTAACTCTTACTTTCCATGGTCAAGTTTTCTTTCCTACAATTCAACAAAGTGTGAGTCACTTCTTGCGTAAATGTTTCTTCTTGAACAAGTTTAAAACAGATTTATTTCAATGTAATTATGCTCCTTTGTAACATAGGAATAAAAAGATTTCTAATTTGTACTTTAAAATAAACTATTTGGGACACAGCAATAAGAGATCAGATAGGGCTTTTCCCTGGCACTCAGGGCACCCAAGTTGGATCCCGGGAATCCCAGATAACTTCCTGAGCACCACTAGGAGTAATTCCTGAGTGCAGAGTCGGGAGTAACTCCTGAGCATCGTTGGGTGTGACCCCAAGAGCCTAAAAAGTAAAACTTTAAAAATAAATAAAAGAACTATTTCATTAATTTTTAAAGTGCTGTCCATTAATTGTAATTCAACTGATGCTTCTTCACTTAAATATCAATTTTAAGCGCAAAGTTCATATAGTCAGTTATATGAACAGAATTTATTAGTGGCTCTAGAGAAAATGAAAGGAAGCAGCCTCTGGGCCACATTCATAAGAGGCAAGGTAGAGAAAAGAGAGTTGTAGGGTTGAGGAATATCACTATCTCTGTTTCACTGCCATTCATGCTCACTCAACATTTCCACAAAGAAATTACTCCCGAGATTTTTCATCTTCCTTTATTCTATCCCAATTTTACTGAAATCATAGTTCCCTATTGTAAATCAAGTTCCCAATTACCCCAGAATATAAGCTGCTTTCTTGAAAGTAAACTGGAAAATCCTTCATACCGTGGACATATTTAGATACACATAAAACTGACTAGTCTTCAGATGAATTAAAAAACTGGGTGACAAGCACAATTACTTGGTTGCATCAAGCACATGGCCTCAAGAGGCCCCTGGGATAACAGCAGTGAGAATGAGATTCATCATGATCAATTACAATGATCACAATAGGCAATACACTATTGGTTTTACTATAAATGTTGTAAGGTTTGCTCGGGCCAAATGGTGACTAGCTCTGAGACAACAACACTCCCAGAATCAAAGATCACCCTCTTCCAAGGCCGGAGGACAGGTCTTATAACCCACCTAGAAAGCTACGAGGCTGCATTCCATGCTTCCTCACATCAGGACCCCCTACAGATGACAGAACGCCAAGTCCAACGCATGCCTCTGGTGTTTGCATCTTTTCCCGCCCAAGACACTTAAAATCCCCCTCAGTCTCTCCCAGGTCAAAGCTCTAACCCAGCCACTCCAGGGGCCAGTGTAGAGTCCATCCAGGAACACACCCCAATAAATTTCTATTTCTTCCCTTTTTACTGTATCGTCCCTCTGTCTGCACCAGACAGGGTCCCCAGTCTATCAAATATGCTGTTTTATATTGTTCCCAATCTAACAAATATGCTGTTTTATACTGTAGTATGTTGTAAGAACTTTACTAAAAAGAAAATGTAAATATATCATTTGAGTAGAAATCCACACATAACTAGTATGACACTAGGACCAAAACTATTGCCAAGAAATCCTCATGGTGATGGGCCCTTGTCCATTCATTGGAGAAGAAGCACAGGACAGGACTGAGGCACATGAAATCAGATTTATTTCTCCTTGACAAGAGGAAAACTCTTGAGTGGGAATACCCAGAGTGCCTTGGTAGTAAACACAGGTTCTCAAAACAGCTTTAGAGCTTTCTGGTTCCATACACGGGCCTGAACACCTGTTTCATACAAGGTGATCTGGAGGAGAGAGACAATTAAAATATAAACATTCTGGGGCTGGAATGATAGCACAGTGCGTAGGGCGTTTGCCTTGCACGTGTCCAACCCTGGTTCGATTCCCAGCATACCATACGGTCCCCTGAGCATTGCCAGGAGTGATTGCTGAGTGCAGAGCCAGGAGTGATCCCTGAGTATAGCTGGGTATGACCCAAAAAGAAAAATATATAAATATATATAAATGTTCTCATCTGGTTATTCTAAATATCACATATAAATGCAATGTTTTAAAGGAGGGTTGCCCAGATCAACCTTGGGCCCAGAGTACAGGGAGGAGAAAGACTGGAGGTTAGAGAGAAAAGGAGCCAGATTGGGGGATTAAGGTAAAAAGGTAATGGTAAGGAATGATAGAGCCAAATATCCAAACCACGGGATCAACAATGCTAAAATTAAGACTTCAACAACCAAGCTTAGGAAAGTGCTTGACAAGGGGTCAGGTTGGGGGGTACGGGGGGAGCATGGGAGGGAACCTGGGCACACTGGTGGAGGAGGGAGGGAAGTTGGCACTGGTGGTGGTATCAGTGCTGTAATACTCTATGTCTAAAACTCAACTATGAGCAACTTTGTAAATCATAGAGCTTTAATAAAATAGCACTGTAGCACTGTCGTCCCGTTGTTCATTGATTTGCTTGAGCGGGCACCAGTAACATCTCCATTGTGAGACTTGTTACTGATTTTGGCATATCGAATACGCCACGGGGAGTTTGCCAGGCTCTGCCGTGGGGGCAGAATACTCTCTGTAGCTTACTGGGCTCTCCAAGAGGGATGGAGGAATCGAACTTGGGTTGGCCACGTGCAAGGCAAACACCCTACCCACTGTGCTATCACTCCAGTCTTTAATAAAATAATAAGAAGAAGATAGAAATGTACTAATAAAGAAATTGATTATTACCATTAAAAAAAGTCTAGTTTTCCATGCCTGGGAAGCAAGGAGAAATGGTTTGAGTTTGAAGTCTTTGTTAGCTTTTACTCCCTGCTGTGGGGCCCTCATGGCTGAGGCCAACCCATCCCAAAAGCCTAATCCACAACAGAAAGGATGATCTTTATCTGCACTCTTCATAGCTGGTATTTTAAAATAGCATACGCTATAATAATGCTAAAATAATATCAAAATTCCTGAGGAATAATAGGCTGTTCCTCACCCAAGTATTGTTTACACACAGAGTGTATTGGGTTGAAGCTGAAGCTTTCCTTTCATCGACATGCATTATTTTTCAAATACTTCGTAATGTGATTTTAGTTCAGAAAGTCCTATCTAGCTCATAAAAATCAAAATTAACCCTTAGGATTATTTTGTTGCTGATCAATCTGTAAAGAGAAAATTTCAGACAGGAAACGCATAATATAATCACAGCGAACCCCTGAGCAATTAGACAAAAATGAAGAGAGACTCATATTCCCTCTAGTTTCCAACGTAAAGGCTCTGATCTGGTGTCTTCACTGGAAAATGTTTAACAAATGTTTTTATAAATTAATAAATGAAAGAAGAGATACACGGAGTCATCATAAGTGGCAGACTGCTGAAAGCTTCTTTGTTGATCACTTATAGAGATTCACAAAAGCAAATTAGCTCTCTCTGTAATCAGCAAAGACAACTCCCCCACAGGTTCATGGAGAATGTTCCACTCATAGGTAGATCTTCAGCATCTCACAAATTGATTCCAAAAACAAATAACAAGGGATATCATCCCAGCCCCAGCCCAATTGGTGATGAGAAATTAATACAACACAATGTTCATCGTCATTACTGGGTTCACCTGGGTGCCAGAACCTGAAAAAAGGAGAACAGGGTAAGCATGTTTCTCAAACTCTTTGAAAAGAGACAGTAAAGGAAAGGCTGTCATAGAACATTATGGAGATCAGATCAGAGATACACAAATCATTGCTTCCCTCACACATGGCCCATCCACCTTTTCCTGGCATTTCCCCTAATGATGGTGCTGCCATCCCCCAGAGCTGCTCATCCCATTGTGCCAAACACCCTCCTTGCAGACCTGCCTCTCTCAGCCCATGCTTGTGCCCTGATTCCATGGGCTCCTTTAGTGATCAAAAATTTTATCCTGGGCCTGGAGTGATAAGATGGGTAGGGAGGGCGATTGACTTGCATGCAGTCTACCCGGGTTCGATTCCCAGCATCCCATGTGGTCCCCTTAAGCACCGCCAGGAGTAATTCCTGAGTGCATGAGCCAGGAGTAACCCCTATGCATCGCTTGGGTGTGACCCAAAAAGCAAGAGAAAAAAAAGTTATCAGTTTATATCGAGAGTGTGGACTTTTTTCATGATGTGCTACTTTTGGAGTATGAGACTTGTTTAATATATCTTTGATATGATGCTTCTAGACCTCACACAAGGCTGAGTCATGGAGAGCACCCAGAGAGGGCTGGGTCAGCCTAGTGCCCACTTAAACAGAGCCCCAGCAGCATTCTCCACAATAGCCACCGTGCTCATGGCCAGACTCCACTGCTCAGGATGAGCCACGCCAGGAAATGAATCCATGGGAAAAGCTCAGGTATGCAGATTTTGCAACTGAAATCTCCAGGCTATCACAGAGTCGGGGATGGGCTACCTCCCCCCACCTCCCTGTACTTCCAGAAGCCCCAACAGTCTGACACACACATGCCCCAAAGCTGCCACCCAGTTAAAATTTTAACTCCATCTGTATCACCCCATCAGGAATTTTGGACTTTCTGAAGCATTTCTGAGATGTGGCTGTGCAACATCTCAAATTCTATAATGCTGATAAACCAAGAGTAGCATACCAGATTGGGTGGGATGTAATGTAGAAAGCAACCAATCTTGATTAATAAAATATAAAAAGAAGGCTTAACTTGTATCAACATCTTAGCAATCTCTTATACAAGAACTTAATGGCTTCATGGTGAGATACAACAATCTTCATTAATTTTCTTTGAGTGAAATATTTTATGGTCATTCTGTTAGCAAACTATTGATAACAAGTAATATAACATATTATCGAGGGCCTGCTATGAGGCTGAAGAGGTGGTTGGGGAAAAAAATAGAGACCATGATGGAGAGGTGTAATGGTGGTGGGACTGGTGTTGGAATATTGAGTGCCTTTATAAAATCGTCATGAGAAACTTTCTAAACTACAGTGTTTCTATAAAGTTTAAGGGGAAAATAATTCTTTTTTTTTTTTTTTTTTGCTTTTTGGGTCACACCCGGCGACGCACAGGCGTTACTCCTGGCTCTGCACTCAGGAATCACCCCTGGCGGTGCTCAGGTAACCATATGGGATGCTGGGATTTGAACCTGGGTCGACTGCGTACAAGGCAAACACCCTACCCGCTGTGCTATTCCTCCAGCCCCCTCTTTTTTGGGGGGGATAATTCTTAAATAAATAAAATTATATATCTTAAAAATAATTATCTCTGAGGGGCTAGAGCGATAGCACAGCTGGTAGGGCGTTTACCTTTCACGTGGCCGACCCAGGTTCGACTCCCAGCATCCCATATGGTCCCCTTGAGCACTGCCAGGAGTAATTCCTGAGTGCAGAGCCTGGAGTAACCCCTGTGCATTACCAGGTGTGACCCAAAAAGCAAAAAATCTTTAAAAAAATAAAAAAATAACTATCTCTGATTCTACTACTATTATCTAAAATCATTATATCTTAATTCTGTTCTAATCTAAAAAATTTGTACTAGACTCTATACCTAAATTTTTCACATAATTCACATGAGTCTCTAAGATATTGATGTACTAAATTGGACTAAAGGATCTAAGACTTAGGTTGGGAGTTTTTTGGGGGTAAGGTTGGCTTTTTGGGTCACACCTAACATTGCTTAGGGGTCACTCCTGGCTCTGCACTCAGGAGTGACTCCTATACATGCTTCTGTACCATATGGGCCACGAGTTACTGAATTTGGGGGCACCGCGTCCAAGGCAAACACCTATATGCTATGTTATTGTTCTGTCCTCTAAGATAATTTTAGCCTACCTAAATATAACATCATTTAGCACTGTCAGAATTTAGCTTCTTGCTTTACGGCAAGGATATAATTTTAAGAATGTCTATGATTTTTCTTTACATGAATTTTATTATACATAATATATAAATTTTCACAAGCACAGGCTTTCCTATCAAATAAACCTGAGCTGAAACATCGC
Organism: Sorex araneus; assembly: GCF_027595985.1. NCBI lineage: Eukaryota > Metazoa > Chordata > Mammalia > Eulipotyphla > Soricidae > Sorex > Sorex araneus. The sequence continues at coordinate 89,507,148 of NC_073307.1, forward strand.
CACTACAGAAAAAGTTTCCTAAGTTATCTAAACGCTTTAAATTCAGGGTCTTTATTTCTGTACAGAAAAATATAATGATGCCCTAAAGACTTGATGAGGTGATGAGCAGCAAAATGCAAATTAAAACATGCAAGCTAGAGTGCAGAAGTTTTGCTCGAGCTATATTGTTTTATGTATTTACTTATTTATTTTTGTTTTTTCTATTTTTCATTTTTTAAATTTTTTTTTATTTTTCATTCGAGCTATATTGTTTTAAAAGCTGCTAGTTGGACTTGAAGTCCCCAGAGTTTGCAAGACTCAGAATTCCCTTGCCAAATTCAATACTCACGTGACACTTGGATTGTATGGTTTCTCATTAACCCATTCCCAGTGACCATTCTTCAGATCTGACAGCCCCACATAATAAGGATAATCCTTGTTCAGATTATTTTTAAGAAATTCCTAGGAAAGAATAGAAGTGAGTTCGAGCTTATAGCATTCACCTAGATTTTGATTCTTTCATAACCATAGGGAAAAGAGAACACCAAAATGAAAGAGTCCATGAAAAGGCACCCAGCGTTCAGCCCAGAGGTTTAGTTCTTCTGTGACTGAACAATAGAGGCTCAGGGGCTGGAGCAATAGCACAGCGGGGAGGGCGTTTGCCTTGCACGTGGCTGACCTGAGTTCGAATCCCAGCATCCCATATGGTCCCCCTGAGCACCGCTGGGGGTGGTCCCTGAGTGCACAGCCAGAAGTAACCCCTGTGCATCACCGGGTGTGTCGCAAACAACAACAACAAAAATAGAGGATCAAAGGCATCTTTGTGTAGATGTGTTTGTCTTAGGTGTTCAGGCCGCTCTGCAAAGCCCCACAGGTAGGGCAGCTTACAAACAACTGAAATAGTTATGCAGACTGATGTCCCCGGATCAGAAGAACAAAGTGATCAGGGAAAGAGCCTCTTCCCTCTTAGAAATTGATACCTCTCACAGTGAGTTTACACAGAGAGAAGGAAAAGAAGTATGCGGGGTCTCCTTTCTAAGAACACAAACACCATCCCTGAGGGCTCCTGTTTCATACCTAAGGATGCTCTGCTTACACAATTTCCTACATCTCTCTGGCGATTAGGATTTTAATTTAGGGATTTGGAGCAGAATTACTGAGAGAACTGCAGTGCTCAGCACACAGGGCAGAGATCTCTGTCTGTGCTCACATGAATCATCATCTCACATCACCCCCAATTCATCAGTAGGAGATGGGCCTCTGCAAAGCTCTGGAGGAGAAAGTTTTCACATGAATTCTCTTTCCTTTGATAACTTCTTAAGTTATTTCACTTTATTGCTGTTTATTCCTTTCCGGACTCCACACCAGGCTGTTTTCACTCAGGGAGCCCCAGAGGGGGGCGGGTGAGAACCCTCCCCGACCCAAAGGACCCAGCCTTGGCAACCGACCTCCACTACCCAACCGTCGCCAGGTTCCAGGACGCTTTCTGGACACATTATAAGATACTTCCTACACATTTTTCATAATTACCACACCATATTTGATGAAGTTCAGACAGTACGCAACAAATCATAGAGAGTAATATATATGTATATATATAACTTCCATCTTCTACTGCTCCAAATTCCTAAATTAAAAAATATATATACATACCTCTGGGAGAGCCCTACAAGCTACTGAGAGTATCCTACCTGCACGGGCAGAGCCTGGCAAATTAACCATGGTGTATTCGATATGCCAAAAACAGTAATGATGGGTCTCATTCCCCTGACCCTGAAAGAGCCTCCAATTGTTGGGAAAGACTAGTAAGGAGAGGCTGCTAAAATCTCAGGGCTGGAAGGAATAGAGATGTTACTGGTACACACTCAAGTAAATCAACAAACAACAGGATGACAGTGATGTTCCTTTCCTATTTCACTTTATGGCTTTTCTCAATTGATCGTTTACTGCTCATTTCCTCTTCTGCTTGTTGTTGTGACAGTGGTTGTCATTTTATTAGTGCTTGGAGACCATCAGAGCCAGGCCACCCTAATGCACCAGTAGTTCTCAATTGGCTACAAAATGCTGACGGTCAAGCTTACGGCTGATACACAAAAAGCAAATCTGCTGCCAGTAGATTAACCTCTCTGCTAGGAGCAACCTCCAACCACAGGGTCAGAAACAGCCCTGATTGAAACAGTAATGATCTATAAAATGTATGTAGGTTCATATAATTAACTGATATTTCAGGTACAAATATATCCATCTTACCACTCAAGTCTCCATATCATACTCTAAATACCCCACTGTATTGATGGGGAGGGTTTAAATAGAATCAGAAGAAGGTGTAGAATGCAAAGACTTAGATATCCAACCCCATCTATTGTATCCAAAGCCTTGTGCCTTAGCAGCAACACCCCTGACCATGAGAACTTCCTCCCAAGCAGGAGAGGGGGACAGAGCTGGCAGGACCGTGACTCCCACGTTGACCGGAAAGTACCTGCTCCTCCTTGCTGTCGACCACCAGCAGATGCGCCTGCATCTCTGCACAGTGCTTCTCACTGTCAATCCAGTTTTTTATCTCAGAAGAAACAAAGTAGCAATTTGAACCAAATGGTTTCCAATTCTTCGGGCAGCAGCTCCAGGATTTGCCTGTGTTGATATTTGGCCATATTAGTACAATATGAGACAAGTGATTTTTTATTGTTTGGGGATCACACCCAGCAGAGTTCAGGGGCTACTCCTGGCTCTATGCTCAGGAGTGAGCCTTAATGGTACTTAGGGAATCATATTTGGTGCCAGGAATAAAGCCATGCCTAACAACATACAAGACAGTGCTGTCACCCTTTGGCCAGAGATAAGTAATTTGAGTATACATGCTGTTCAAAATTAAATACCAAAAAGATCTTGTGGAATCACAATGCCCAAGTTCACCATATATTAAGCAGGATCCGTACCCATCAGGTATCCTGTAGGTCAAACCCACCTGCATTCAGGCAGTAACAGGCATGTCCCCATTTCCTTGTCTGTGTGCAGTCAGGAAAGGTAGCTAGAACCAAAATATTTTTCAATATCCCAGACATGGATGCTGGAGAATGAGTACAGTGAGTAGGGTTGCTTGCCTGTGCATGGCAGTCAGACCCAAATTCAATATCCAGTACTGCAAATGATCCCCTGAACTTCAGCAGCAGTGATCCCAACGTGCAGTGCCACGGGTAGCCATGAAAACTACCAGATGGGGTGGGGGGAGAGAAAGGAAATGGTTTGTGGAATCTTAAAAGAAGAAAAAGATTCAAAATCTCAGAAGAAAATGCAAAAATGTTGCATTTTCAATGAAAAATTACTCTATGCCAAGAATGTCTAAATTCTCAAAATTGCTATGGTTTGGTGTAGGATAACATTGGTTTGTCTATCTGTAAGTCAGAAAGAAATTCCTCAACAGAAACCAAGCCGGCTGGCATCTGATCTCAGCCTTCAAGTCTGTGGGATGGGAAGAAAGTAAATATCTATTGTTTAAGGTGTCAGCTTATGTTGTCATTGCAGCTCAAAATGACATCATGTTGCCATTCTGGTAATTTTAAAAGTGGAGGAAACTAAATAGCCATCAGTTCTATCCGATAGGTATTTGTGAATTATCTAAGAAACCATTTAAGTGCATGAAATATTTGTGTTTTCTTAAACACAACTGTATTAGATCTCTCTTGAGGAAGTCAGTTTTAACAGATATGTGAGGGAAATAGAGTGAACATAAAGTAAAAAGATACATGAAGACTAAAGAAACCCAACTGAATGATAGTACAGTGAGCAAGGCACTGGGTTTCACCCCTGACACCCCATAATGTACTCAGAGCACCGCCAAGGAGTGATCCCTAAATGCAGAACCAGGTTAAGCTCCGTGCACTGCCCAGTGTGGCAAAAAAAAAAAAAGAAAGAGAGAAGAAATCTGAAAGCTATGCAATCACATATTCACAGATAAATTAAACATATGCACACAGATTAACTGACACCTGATATATTCGTGCACCTAAAACTGTTATGAAACAGCTTTTACGTATTCTTTACCTATGAACCTTACTGGAACTACTGATTTTTGATCCTTACTTGTTGGATTATAGTTCTGAGCATTTTAGGTTTAACTCTGTGTTGTCCTTTCTCCTCCCCTAGGGAGCTTAGGTTTATTGAGTTACACCCACCACAGTGCTCACAAGGCACACCCAGTTTCATGAGGAAATCTTTAACCTCTCCTTTGTGCTCTTCTTCCCCATCTGTTAATCACTTATATCCCCAAACCAGACTCGATAACTTGTAAAGCCAAACTCTTCTGAGCGTTCTGGATTTTGTATATGTAAGTGAAATACTGCTTTTCTCTTTCCTTTATGTCCTTTGCATAGTTAATTTTAGAGCAATGTCCTTTTTGTCCAGACACAGGAAGACAGTTAATGCTATGCTTCTGTAACATGAAAGTGAATTGACTCCAAATAATATTTACTCCTGGGCATCCATCATATTTACGTGTCTTAAGCTTCAGTTGCCCTCAGTTCCCAACACCCCAAAAGGGGGGTCCTGGCAAAGGACATGGATGGACCCAGGGCAAGCAGTAAGCTACCCTGGCATTGAAAGGACAGATGAAGCACCATAAGAAGTATATTAAGTTAAGAGTACAGTTACAGAACAAACTGACAACAGAAAAAAAGAAAGTGACTGAATAAGGACACTACTGGGGTTAGGAAAGACAAAGCTAACCCAAGGACTGTAGTCTGGACATAGTGAGATGTCCCCAGGAAGGGCCACCCTTTAAGCTTACTATGTCTCTTACTGTGTTCACACCAAATGACTAGAAGTATTATTGAGAAGTAAATTTAATATCATTATTTAAATAAATTACTAGCAAAGGAAAGAAGAAAACAATACCCCCCTTAGATGGGCAGATCTCCTAGTAGGGATCTAAAGTACTGAAGCCCCAGATGAGATTCAGTCCTTAAGGTAATCTCCTAGAACTCCCCCTGAAGGGCTTTACATCTGGTTATTATTTATTATAATGTTCAACCACACTTTTGTGTAACCGATACCTCCAAGCCTTCTTGATTTCCCTATTACAAACACTGTGAGACTTGAATAAGTGGACACTGATTACCTGCAAGCTTATGGCCCCCATTCCTTCATTTATCTGTCACAGTCTGCCATCCGGGGGGATGGTGATCGGCAGCCCTGAATGGACCGAGGGGACCCCTGGATCACTGCCCCACAGTGACCTACCCGCCCACCCCAGAAGAGCAACGTTTACCCATTATAGTCAACAACTCATAATGCACATGTTAGTTCTTACCTTCCACGGTCACGTTTTCTTTCTTACATTCCAACATTGTGTGAGTCAGTTCTAGGGTAGACTTTTCTTCTTGAACAAGTTTAGAACATTTTTGAAAGAAACCTAGGAAAAAGAATAATGTTCATTTTCCTGGTACTGCTAAGGTTTTCCTTATAATGTTACTTTGAACAAAACCAAAGAATACCAAAAAAAAGTAGAAGGTTGCTTAACTGTGAAAAAATATCTCATTGTCCAGCATTCAACACATTTAATCCTTTAGATGTTGAAATCACAGATTATTTTTTCAGAGTGGGATGAAATATGCTATGAAAATTCTTGTATAATGGATCTAAGGGCAATAAACCATAACCTCCTTCAACAATAAGTAGGTGATAGACACACAAATGCTTAGCCTTGGAGAAGGGAGAAATGAAATGGTTAAATATTTCTCTTTTTTCCCATTTGGAACTTAAAAAGTTTTACTTTATTTATTTTTTTTTAATTTTATTGAATCACCGTGAGATAGTTACAAGCTTAAATGGTTAAATATTTCTGAGGGTGTAAAATCAGGTCTTTGGGGAAGAAAACCATCAAATCTAAAAACTGGGTTACCTATAAAAAATTTTTTTTGAAAAATCTAATTGGGAGGGAAGAGCATTTGTTTCTTTATTCTTTTCCTTTTCTTCTATCCCAACTATCACTGTTCTGCACACCAGTACACGCAAGTCTTCCACAATTTAAGATAAACCTACCTCCTTCTCCAAAGAGTGAAATTTCTCTTTTACTTCCTCATGTCCCCAAGTTCCCTGACCAACCAATACTGAATTTCCCCTCACCGCTCCACTCTTGCAATACTCCAGCCACATACTTGGGACACTTCTAAAGTTTCTCTCATTGGACCTGTTGCAATTCTTGAACTCTGTTTTTCTTCACTTCACTTGTGGGACCCCACAGTTTCCTCATTTTGCCTCACCTTTCTGATGCTTCTTAATCTCAGTTATCTTCACACCTTTTTTAAAAATCTAATATCCTCATATTTCTTGCTGATGCTTCTTACTTTACACTCCTCTTTATTCATACTTCTTTCAGTTATAACATTTCTTATCCTCCATATCATTGGCAAGTCTCTCCCAGAGTGATAAAATGAGTACCCAGGGCTTCATCTGCAACACGCAATAAAAAAATCCCAAAATTCAGGCTTCTTTTACAAAATCCAGACAGCATGTCTCCAACCAGACATGTCCATTTGAGGTTCCAAGAGTCAACAAAATTTAATGCAACCCAAACTGAAATCTGTCTTCACTCATAAACCTGCTACCAGCCTGTAGAAGACACCTCTGTGAATATCTCCATTATTGAATTCATCAGGTGAAAACATCTGAACCACTCTTGAGTTTAAATCCCTTATCTTTAGATCTCAGTACTCATCAAGGCTTTCCTGGATTCTACATTCTCATTACCATTCGAATAACATGATGTGGTACCATCATTCAAGTGATGGTATCATCACTACCTTCTCATTATCTTCATTTCTTTACTGCCACAAAACTTGGGTCAAGTTCTTACTGTTTTGCAAATGGATAATAAATTGGTATTCTATTTTTTGTTTCTAATTTTGTCCCGACATGCTTAACTGACATACCACTCACAAAAAATTTCTATATGTCAGATTTGGTTATAATATCTCTTCCATTTAAAAAATATACAATGACTCACTATAGCTGTGATATTTTATAAGAATGTCCATGATTTTACGTCACTCCTGTAACCACATTCATTTTCAACATGGCTTCTCAACAGGTAGAATATAATTCTACATCATTTTAACTCGAGACAATTCAAAGATTTCCTTTAATTTGGTCTGAGGGATGTTCTTATCAATGATAGAGTGTTTGTGTGGCATATGTGAGAACCTGGGTTCAATCCCTCATACTCCGACATCAGGGATGTGGAAGAGGACAAGAAAAATGTGATGGTTTTTAAAAGTTCCTTAGAGAGCAGAATGGATAGAAGCAATGCTGATTACTGCCACACTGTGGTTTCAAGAGATTTCTCTAATTCCACTCTCATTTTTTGGAAACCTAAAATTCACCTTCTGAATAAACTAAGGCTGGCTAGCCAAGGAATTCTGAAATAAATGTGACCAAATTTCCATGTCTTGCCATCTGACAGCCTCTTCAAACATCAAATTGTTCCCCGTGGTACCTGACTGCTTACATGAGAGTGATTTCAGCCAGCCCAAAAGAACCTCCCAGCTGGTTGATTAAAACTAAATGAGGTGCTTGTTACATTTTTTTCTTTTTGGGTCATACCCAGTGATGCACAGGGGTTACTCCTGGCTTCGTACTCAGGAATTACTCCTGGCAGTTATCAGGGGATCATATGGGATGCCAGGAATCGAATTCGGTTCTGCCACTTGCAAGGCAAACGCCCTACCCACTGTGCTCTTGTTCCAGCCCCTGCTTGTTATTTTAACTACTCAGTGTAAACTGTTTTATTAATCCACAATAGATAAGTGATATTTAAAAAAAGATATGTGATTAAAAAAATAGACATTGATTTAAAAAATCCACAATAGGTAAGTGATTTAAAAAAAAAACTTCAGGGGGGAAAAGCATACTTGAGGCTGGAGAAGGAGCTCCAAGTGCTGACTGCATGCTTCCCGTGCAGGTGCTCTTGGCTCCGTCCTCACCAGCTCATAGAGCAAACCCATTCTCTGAGTCATGAGCACCATCTGGTAAGACCCCCAAACAATCAAAATATCTGGACTATTAGTGTTGTACATAGCACTCTTCATGCTCTGAGGGCCATTTATTTCTTGGATCTACAACTTTATTTCTCACAGTTCATTTAACATTGTATGTTCCAGTTATTTATGTTGCCCAGATTTTCCTATGGTTCTAGAAAACCCTTCTCTCAGGAAACCTATATGACTTCTCTATTTCTCAACAAAACACTTATATTGTGTTGAAACCATTGGTTGACTCCAGAATTTTCCACTATTGAACTTCTCTCAATCATTTGGAAATGTACCTGTTGCTCGTTTTGCACTATTCCAGTGCTAAAAAAAAGGGAGGGTAGTTTTGTTGCATATTGATTGACCAAATTAATGAATAAAGCTTACGTCCAAATATATATTGGTTTTTACATCTTTTAGAAATCTTATAAATTCTTAGAGCCAGGGGCCAGAAAGTTAATAGAGTAGGTAGGTGGTCCCTTAATTCCTACCACCTGTGATCCCTGAGCACAGAGTGAGGAGAAAGCCCTAAATCCTTCTGGGTATAGCCCCAAATTTTTTTTAAAAAATTAAGCCAAGGATGTGCATGTTACAGATAGCAGGATATTGATATTTATCTCTTTGCAACTATTACATCTATGTAGGACAGGGCAGAAAGAACTAAGGTAAAAATTCAATCGGAAATTCTGCTTGAAATCGTTTTTCACATTTCCTTTTCCTCTTGATCATCCCCAGCTAGGTGCCTGAACTTAAAAAGACCTGAACAACACTCCTAAGGAATAGATTTGTCCTCATTTACCCAGCCATCTAATGTAGACAATAATAATATCTAGGTTTCACATGACAACGCAAACATGTGCATATACATATACTCTTTACTTTCTTCCAGCTGAGTTTGTTTCATTATTTCATGGAAGAGTAACTAAATGCAAGTAAAGCACCAAGTTTCCCATGGATGTGCCTATTGGTTATGTTTAGCCTAAAGAAGACCTCAGCTTTCTGGTGAAATCTATTATTAAATTTCCAGTGTCAAAAGGATGTTATTTCTTCATGAAAGGGAGATATTGCATCTGGATTCAATTAGTTACTTACTGATAATACCAGTCAGAAATGAGATTTTTAGCAGCAGAAGAATCAGCGAAGAGACAAGAAGTAGTTTGAGGCAACCAGTGTTACTTTTTGGAGGCCAAATCTTCTCTTTTGGAACTGCAAGAGAAATCAAATTAGGTTCATCACTAATACAATCAGTCCAGACTTTCCTCTTCTCTCTTTTCTGTGATTAATACGAACAATATGACACTTTGAAGAAAAGGAAATAATAGTATTCATTGTAGAAACTTAGGAAAACACATAAGACCATAAGTTCCTACCATTAAGGATTCCTACTTTGAATATTTTGATCTTAAATCATTTTAATATTAAATATTCACATGTTACTTAATTGTAATATATGTCAATATGATGATGTAAATACATAATTAAATGTGATTTAACTATTTCTTATTAAAATATCCAGTATTTTAATCCAGCAACTTTTTTTTTTTACTTTTTGGGTCACACACAGTGATGCACAGGAGTTACTCCTGGTTCTGCACTCAGAAATTACTCCCGGTGGTGCTCAGGGAACCATATGGGATGCTGGAAATCGAACCCAGGTCAGCCGCATGCAAGGCAAACACCCTCCCCGCTGTGCTATCACTCCAGCCCCATCCAGCAGCCTTTTACAAAATGACTGGATCACCATATATTATTTGGCAATCTACTTTTTAACTCACGGTAGGTATCTTTTATTTTTCAGATTTTAAATATTATGGAATTTGGGGGGTTATCTTCACATTTGTATATGTATATATGTTTGATCATACCTACCACCAAAGCTCTTTTGCCATTCCACTGTCAGAAATATCCTCCTAACCACAGCTTTAATTCAATACTCTTTTTTGTATTTGCATAGTACTTCAGTTTATTGGCTACTAATTATCTAGATTTTTCCCTCAAAATTTTGTCTGTCCTTATATGATACCATAGCAGCTAAGTCTTTAGAATCAACCTTATCATGACATTAAGGTATGGTTTGATCTGTTTGGTTAATAATTTTTGTTAAGAATTATTCTTTTTGGCACATGAACGGTTCCTCCGTTCCAAAACGCCCATGGCCAACTAACTACTTTCAGCACCCAGCGGCTTCTTGCAGAAATGCCTCTAGACTGTGAACTAAGCTATGGCCCCATGCCACCCCGGGAGGGAAAAGGTTTTTCTCTCTCGGCCTTTCCTTTCCCCAGCGGCGTGGCGACCTCCATCTTATAAGGCCCACTAAACAGAGGTACGAGCTTGCAATGATGCGACTTCTGGCAGAAATTTCTCTGGACTGAATTACTAAAACACCAGAAATCAAAACCTCATAAGCTCTTCATTCTCAGCAATGAAAAACAAATTATCAAATGATGCCTTTTCGGCGGGTCTGAATTTTGGGGAAAAATTCCAAAGAATAATAGTGAGTTTTCTGTTGAAATATTGAATGTAATCAAAGTAAAGAGAAAGTAAAGTGAAAATCATCAGCCACACAGGCAAGGGATGGGAGAAAGGGAGGGATGAGAGGTATATCGGGGTTTTTGGTGGTGGAACATGTGCACTGGGGAAGGGATGGGTGTTTGATCATTGTATGACTGAGACTTAAGCCTGAAAGCTTTGTAACTTTTCACATGGTGATTCAATAATTTTTTTTTAATTTTAAAAGAATGAAAAAAAAATTAGAAAGTAAAAAAAAAAGAATTTTTATTTTCTTGGGACAAGAGACCCCGTGTGATTCTCTCTAAGTGTGAGGATCTGATACATGGTGCCTAGCAACATGATGGTCTAAGGACTGAGCACTGAACTATTTGGACACTTGACAAAGTATCACTAGGAATATTTCTCTGAGTCCCTGAGCATTGCTAGGGAGGCCCCAAAATAAAAGAATCATGTTCTCTTAGACATAAAGAGCAAAATGGTAGTGACCAGAGGAAAGCAGAAAAAAGGAAGCGTGAATCAAGTGCAAAGTGTCAATTATACGGTGGGAGAAGGAAACTAGGTTTTTAGAAATGATTCTAGCAGATGCTGAGTTATAATGCTATAGACTGCAAGCATATGGAACATCACAAACCCTTTCTTCTTTAAACTGTATGTTTGCAACTCAGCTGAGGCCACATAAATAATACGATCATCATGAAAAAAATTGGCAATAGTAAGATGTCTTTGAATTTGTAATGACCCCAAATTAATTCAAAAGTCTTCCTGGCAACTCACACCCATATTGCATTCTCCAGTGGACAAGTTTAAAAAGCTCTGTTATAGCATGGTACTGGAACAAAGGCAGAGCTGCAGACCAATGGAACAGGGTGGAATATCCCCACACACAACCTCAAATGTATGATCATCTAATCTTTGATAAAGGAGCAAGAGATGTGAAGTGGAGCAAGGAAAGTCTCTTTAACAAATGGTGCTGGCACAACTGGACAATCACATGCAAAAAAAATGGGCTTAGAACTCGACCTGACACCATGCACAAAAGTCAGATCAAAATGGATTAAAGACCTCAACATCAGACCACAAACCATAAGGTACATTGAAGACAAGGTCGGCAAAACCCTCCAGGATATTGAAGATAAAGGTATCTTCAAAGATGACACGGAACTAAGCAATCTAGTAAAAACAGAGATCAACAAATGGGACTGCATTAAACCAAAAAGCTTCTGCACCGCAAAAGATACAGTGACCAGAATACAAAGACTATCTACAGAATGGGAAAGGATATTTACACAATACCCATCAGATAAGGGGTTGATATCAAGGGTATATAAAGCACTGGTTGAACTCTACAAGAAGAAAACATCCAACCTCATCAAAAAATGGGGCGAAGAAATGAACAGAATCTTTACCAAGTAAGAGATACAAATGGCCAAAAGGCACATGAAAAAGTGCTCTACATCACTAGTCGTCAGAGAGATGCAGATCAAAACAACCATGAGATACCACCTCACACCACAGAGACTAGCACACATCCAAAAGAACAAAAGCAACCGCTGTTGGAGAGGATGTGGGGAGAAAGGGACCCTTCTACACTGCTGGTGGGAATGCCGGCTAGTTCAGCCCTTTTGGAAAACAGTATGGACGATTCTCAAAAAACTAGAGGTTGAGCTCCCATTTGACCCAGCAATACCACTGCTGGGAATATATCCCAGAAAAGCCAAAAAGTATAGTCGAAGTGACATATGCACTTATATGTTCACCGCAGCACTGTTTACAATAGCCAGAATCTGGAAAAAACCCGAGTGCCCTAGAACAGATGACTGGTTGAAGAAACTCTGGTACATCTATACAATGGAATACTATGCAGCTGTTAGAAAAAATGAGGTCATGACATTTGCATATAAGTGGATCAACATGGAAAGTATCATGCTAAGTGAAATGAGTCAGAAAGAGAGAGACAGACATAGAAAGATTGCACTCATCTGTGGAATATAGAATAATAGACTATAAGACTAACGCCCAAGAATAGTAGAAATAAGTACCAGGAGATTGTCTCCATGGCTTGGAGGCTGGTCTCTCATTCTGGGTAACTCAGGGAAGGGACCACCAAGTAAAATGTGGTTGGAGGTCATGTGGGGGAAGGGTGAGGCGGGCGGAATACAGACTAGAGACTGAACACAATGGCCACTCAACACCTTTATTGCAAACCACAACACCTAATCAGAGAGAGAGAACAAAAGGGAATTCCCTGCCATAGTGGCAGGGTGGGGTGGGGGGAGACGGGACTGGGGAGGGGGGAGGGATGTTGGGTTTACGGGTGGTGGAGAATGGGCACTGGTGAAGGGATGGGTTATCGAACTTTGTATGGGGGCAGCATGAGCACAAAGATGTATGGATCTGTAACTGTACCCTCACGATGACTTTCTAATTAAAAATAAACTAATTAAAAAATTAAAAAATTTAAAAAAATTTTAAAAAAAATAAAAAGCTCTGTTATAAATCAATATTACTTCAATGAAAGAAACAATTTGGCTGGAAAAAAACACAAAGGGCTGAGTGTCTGCCTTGCATGCTGGAGACGCATGTTACCTCCCTGACAACACATGAACCCCAAAACATCATGGGGAGAGGCTCCCCTCACGGACCCAGGAGGAGCGCCTGAGTAGCTCAAGTGTGGCCCCCAAGCGAAAAATATATTAATTTTCTCAATGTTATGATATATTCCCAAGTAAGGAGGGGTGCTCTCAGTAATATATATATGATTTCAATGTTACAAAAGAAAAGCTTACATTTGCTTACATCCACAGTTATATCTATTAAAATCTAAATTACTAGTGTCTCTAGATGATAATAATTAATATAGTTCAAATTCTGTGTGCCTTTTTTTCTACAATGAGCACTTCAATGTATACTAAAGTTTTATATGCAGTTTTGTTAGAGGAAGAAGAAATTTTCCTGAGAATTCTTCATATTTCCACAAGTTTTGGGAAAAGTGAGCAATCATAATCATATACATATATAGTGTTTCTTGGCTTCTGATACACCATATGGTTTTTTCTGTTTTCCTCTATATGTAAGACATATTATATGCTACTCAAATATCTTGCTTTACTCCCTAAAACTATATTTAATCTATCTTGGATATTAGTATTAAATGAATTTTTCAAGTGAGGCCAGAAAAATAGTACAGGAGGTAAGCCCCACCAGAAGTAATTCCTAAATACAGAGACGAGTAACTCCTGAGCATTGTCAGGTGTGGCCCCTCGATCCCTTCCTTTCCCCCAAAAAAAACAATTTTATGATGACAGAGATATTTCCCTTGAAATGTAATGAACTATTTTTGTAAGACTTTCCTGAATTTAACATGTGTTGGTTTTTTGTTATTCCTGAATTATTTATTTATTCACAACTATAAATAAACACACACGGTCCTGCAAATCTCTTCCTCTCTAACTAACCAAGGAATGGAACCCATTCATTCATTCATCAGTGGTTCTGCACTGGGCTGATGGTTACAAGAGCGGAACACCAATTTCCTGACTGTAGACTCACTCAACCCCACAAGGCAGTACAACGCTAAATTTAACAGCACTCCCTTTTGCAAAACTGGGTGAGGGGATGAGGATTAGTTCCTCACACCTCACTTTTGGGGTAGTCACACCTCTTCCTGCTTCATATTAGACAACTCAAGCTACTACAATTTGCATTTCCCAACTCCATCCAATAGAAAAAAAAAAATTGCAACTGATGTCACCTGTGCTTATCTGACACTCTTCCATTCCCATCCTTCATCTCATTATGGACTTGCAGAAAACGTTTCTTACCGGCAGGAACCTCTGATGGGGAACCCGAGGATTGGGCTTCGTTTATGAATCTCATTTCACAGTACTCGCTCTCTGTCGTCATATTGAGGAGAGACCCTCTGCTCTCTTCACACCAGCCTCCCCATCACTCTGAGAACAACGGAAAGCAGCACTGCAAGATCATCTGCAGGATCATCGCGGTCCCGCTAATCACACAGGCTCAGAGGGATCACATGAGAATTAATACCCACAGCCGGAGGTTTGATCCTCTAGATCAACAGAGCAAAAGTCAGAGCCCTTAAATTCAGAGGGGGAAAAAATGCAACAAAAATAGGAACTTGGAAACAAAATAGAATCTATGGGAAGGAAAAAAAAAAAAGAGGAAGTTGCTTTTTTTTTTTTTGAGTCACACATATCCCCTAAAGTTGCACGGGCGTGGCGTGGGCACTGGTGGAGACAGGGTGCAGTGGCCAGTGGGGTGTCCCCCACTGCCCTGACAGTGCTCGGGGCCCACGGACCTGTCCTCGGTGCGACCCTCCGCTCGCCCTCCTGGAGGTGTATCGTGGCACCAGGTCCCTCCGTGGGGCTCCCACAGGCCACAGTCAAGTGTCTGGGCTGACCCGAGGGGACACAGGAAACTGACACCTACACGTCCTCCAGAAGCCCTGGCACAGGGCCGCTGCGAGGTCCCTGCAGAGGGGCAGGGCTGGGGCGGGATGGGCGACACCTGCCTGGTTAGGGGCGGGGCAGGGCACTGGTCTGTGCCCTCTGGGGACTCTGGGGGCCTTGGGAATAAAACTAGGGGTTGGGGGTATGAAACCAAAGAGAAACAGAGGAAATAAGGGAACCGGGTTCTTTCTTTGCTCATAGACAGCCCTGAGGGCATGGCTTCCGGCGTGCTTGTGCCAGCTGGGCCCCGGGGTCACTCCTGCCACTCGTTCTGGCTGGCACCGGGCGCCCGACTCCGCATATGTCTGCCCCTGCTCCAGCCACTCCGGCGTCTGCGGCTGTAGCTGCTGGACCAGCTGCTGGCCCGCCTGGAGGAGGTGCCCAGGTGGTTCTGCCAGGGGCTACGGTGTGGCAATATGAGCTGGCAGGACTTAAAGGTTGTTCATGACGTTGGACGTCACAGGAAAAGGAAAAAAAAAGGAACTAAGAAATCTTCTCAGTGAATCACCCTTGGGAATTTGCATTTTACAAGCAAAGACTTGCTTGCTTAGTAAAAATATGACCATAGACTCATATTAATACTAAAGGATAAAATCATATTACACTGTCGGAATGCACAGATAAATTAGGAAGGACAAAACACTTCCAAAATATATCATATACTTACAATTATAATTCACATCACTAAATTGTTTCTACTGGATGGATGGGAATGGTTGTGCTTTGCTTGTACGTGCTCTGTGTCATAATTATAGAAGTGGGCGAAATACACTATCAATAATCATTTTTAAAAATCTAGATAGCAGGGCTGGAGCGATAGCACAGAGGGTAGGGCGTTTGCCTTGCACGAGACCAACCCAGGTTCCATTCCCAGCATCCCATATAGTCCCCTGAGCACCGTCAGGGGTGATTCCTGAGTGCAGAGCCAGGAGTAACTCCTGTGCATCGCCAGGTGTGACCCAAAAAGAAAAAAAAATCTAGATAGCATTTGTAAAAGTCCCACAGCTCCATTAAAAACACTCCAGAGGTACCCTGCCACAAAGGCAGGGTGGGGTGGGGGGGAGATGGGGGGGGAGGATACTGGGTATATTGGTGATGGAGAACAGGCACTGGTGGAGGGATGTGTTTGTGAACATTGTATGAGGGGAAAACAAGTTCTAACATGTGTGAATCTGTATCTGTACCCTCATGATGATTCACTAATTAAAGAATAAAATTAAAAAAGAAAAAAAGAAAAAAACACTCCAGCGGCTGGAGAGAGTAGTGGGTAGGGCTCTTGCCTTTCAGCACACAGCTGACCTGAATTCCACCTCCGGCATCCTATCTGATACCTATTGCACAGCCAGAAGTAACTCCTGATACAAAGCCAGCAGAAAGCCCTGAGCACCCGTAGGTGTGGTCCAAAAACCAAATAAATAAATAACGCTCCATTTTAAAAAAGCATCAGTATTCAGAATACTTTAAATAGATGTTTCTATATTTATCTTTAAAGAACACTATATTTAAGATTATTTATCAAAAAAAGTTGTGGTTATAGCCGAAGTGACATGTGCACTTATATGTTCACTGCAGCACTGTTTACAATAGCCAGAATCTGGAAAAAACCCGAGTGCCCTAGAACAGATGACTGGTTGAAGAAACTCTGGTACATCTATACAATGGAATACTATGCAGCTGTTAGAAAAAATGAGGTCATGACATTTGCATATAAGTGGATCAACATGGAAAGTATCATGCTAAGTGAAATGAGTCAGAAAGAGAGAGACAGACATAGAAAGATTGCACTCATCTGTGGAATATAGAATAATAGACTATAAGACTAACGCCCAAGAATAGTAGAAATAAGTACCAGGAGATTGTCTCCATGGCTTGGAGGCTGGTCTCTCATTCTGGGTAACTCAGGGAAGGGACCACCAAGTAAAATGTGGTTGGAGGTCATGTGGGGGAAGGGTGAGGCGGGCGGAATACAGACTAGAGACTGAACACAATGGCCACTCAACACCTTTATTGCAAACCACAACACCTAATCAGAGAGAGAGAACAAAAGGGAATTCCCTGCCATAGTGGCAGGGTGGGGTGGGGGGAGACGGGACTGGGGAGGGGGGAGGGATGTTGGGTTTACGGGTGGTGGAGAATGGGCACTGGTGAAGGGATGGGTTATCGAACTTTGTATGGGGGCAGCATGAGCACAAAGATGTATGGATCTGTAACTGTACCCTCACGATGACTTTCTAATTAAAAATAAACTAATTAAAAAATTAAAAAATTTAAAAAAATTTTAAAAAAAATAAAAAGCTCTGTTATAAATCAATATTACTTCAATGAAAGAAACAATTTGGCTGGAAAAAAACACAAAGGGCTGAGTGTCTGCCTTGCATGCTGGAGACGCATGTTACCTCCCTGACAACACATGAACCCCAAAACATCATGGGGAGAGGCTCCCCTCACGGACCCAGGAGGAGCGCCTGAGTAGCTCAAGTGTGGCCCCCAAGCGAAAAATATATTAATTTTCTCAATGTTATGATATATTCCCAAGTAAGGAGGGGTGCTCTCAGTAATATATATATGATTTCAATGTTACAAAAGAAAAGCTTACATTTGCTTACATCCACAGTTATATCTATTAAAATCTAAATTACTAGTGTCTCTAGATGATAATAATTAATATAGTTCAAATTCTGTGTGCCTTTTTTTCTACAATGAGCACTTCAATGTATACTAAAGTTTTATATGCAGTTTTGTTAGAGGAAGAAGAAATTTTCCTGAGAATTCTTCATATTTCCACAAGTTTTGGGAAAAGTGAGCAATCATAATCATATACATATATAGTGTTTCTTGGCTTCTGATACACCATATGGTTTTTTCTGTTTTCCTCTATATGTAAGACATATTATATGCTACTCAAATATCTTGCTTTACTCCCTAAAACTATATTTAATCTATCTTGGATATTAGTATTAAATGAATTTTTCAAGTGAGGCCAGAAAAATAGTACAGGAGGTAAGCCCCACCAGAAGTAATTCCTAAATACAGAGACGAGTAACTCCTGAGCATTGTCAGGTGTGGCCCCTCGATCCCTTCCTTTCCCCCAAAAAAAACAATTTTATGATGACAGAGATATTTCCCTTGAAATGTAATGAACTATTTTTGTAAGACTTTCCTGAATTTAACATGTGTTGGTTTTTTGTTATTCCTGAATTATTTATTTATTCACAACTATAAATAAACACACACGGTCCTGCAAATCTCTTCCTCTCTAACTAACCAAGGAATGGAACCCATTCATTCATTCATCAGTGGTTCTGCACTGGGCTGATGGTTACAAGAGCGGAACACCAATTTCCTGACTGTAGACTCACTCAACCCCACAAGGCAGTACAACGCTAAATTTAACAGCACTCCCTTTTGCAAAACTGGGTGAGGGGATGAGGATTAGTTCCTCACACCTCACTTTTGGGGTAGTCACACCTCTTCCTGCTTCATATTAGACAACTCAAGCTACTACAATTTGCATTTCCCAACTCCATCCAATAGAAAAAAAAAAATTGCAACTGATGTCACCTGTGCTTATCTGACACTCTTCCATTCCCATCCTTCATCTCATTATGGACTTGCAGAAAACGTTTCTTACCGGCAGGAACCTCTGATGGGGAACCCGAGGATTGGGCTTCGTTTATGAATCTCATTTCACAGTACTCGCTCTCTGTCGTCATATTGAGGAGAGACCCTCTGCTCTCTTCACACCAGCCTCCCCATCACTCTGAGAACAACGGAAAGCAGCACTGCAAGATCATCTGCAGGATCATCGCGGTCCCGCTAATCACACAGGCTCAGAGGGATCACATGAGAATTAATACCCACAGCCGGAGGTTTGATCCTCTAGATCAACAGAGCAAAAGTCAGAGCCCTTAAATTCAGAGGGGGAAAAAATGCAACAAAAATAGGAACTTGGAAACAAAATAGAATCTATGGGAAGGAAAAAAAAAAAAGAGGAAGTTGCTTTTTTTTTTTTTGAGTCACACATATCCCCTAAAGTTGCACGGGCGTGGCGTGGGCACTGGTGGAGACAGGGTGCAGTGGCCAGTGGGGTGTCCCCCACTGCCCTGACAGTGCTCGGGGCCCACGGACCTGTCCTCGGTGCGACCCTCCGCTCGCCCTCCTGGAGGTGTATCGTGGCACCAGGTCCCTCCGTGGGGCTCCCACAGGCCACAGTCAAGTGTCTGGGCTGACCCGAGGGGACACAGGAAACTGACACCTACACGTCCTCCAGAAGCCCTGGCACAGGGCCGCTGCGAGGTCCCTGCAGAGGGGCAGGGCTGGGGCGGGATGGGCGACACCTGCCTGGTTAGGGGCGGGGCAGGGCACTGGTCTGTGCCCTCTGGGGACTCTGGGGGCCTTGGGAATAAAACTAGGGGTTGGGGGTATGAAACCAAAGAGAAACAGAGGAAATAAGGGAACCGGGTTCTTTCTTTGCTCATAGACAGCCCTGAGGGCATGGCTTCCGGCGTGCTTGTGCCAGCTGGGCCCCGGGGTCACTCCTGCCACTCGTTCTGGCTGGCACCGGGCGCCCGACTCCGCATATGTCTGCCCCTGCTCCAGCCACTCCGGCGTCTGCGGCTGTAGCTGCTGGACCAGCTGCTGGCCCGCCTGGAGGAGGTGCCCAGGTGGTTCTGCCAGGGGCTACGGTGTGGCAATATGAGCTGGCAGGACTTAAAGGTTGTTCATGACGTTGGACGTCACAGGAAAAGGAAAAAAAAAGGAACTAAGAAATCTTCTCAGTGAATCACCCTTGGGAATTTGCATTTTACAAGCAAAGACTTGCTTGCTTAGTAAAAATATGACCATAGACTCATATTAATACTAAAGGATAAAATCATATTACACTGTCGGAATGCACAGATAAATTAGGAAGGACAAAACACTTCCAAAATATATCATATACTTACAATTATAATTCACATCACTAAATTGTTTCTACTGGATGGATGGGAATGGTTGTGCTTTGCTTGTACGTGCTCTGTGTCATAATTATAGAAGTGGGCGAAATACACTATCAATAATCATTTTTAAAAATCTAGATAGCAGGGCTGGAGCGATAGCACAGAGGGTAGGGCGTTTGCCTTGCACGAGACCAACCCAGGTTCCATTCCCAGCATCCCATATAGTCCCCTGAGCACCGTCAGGGGTGATTCCTGAGTGCAGAGCCAGGAGTAACTCCTGTGCATCGCCAGGTGTGACCCAAAAAGAAAAAAAAATCTAGATAGCATTTGTAAAAGTCCCACAGCTCCATTAAAAACACTCCAGAGGTACCCTGCCACAAAGGCAGGGTGGGGTGGGGGGGAGATGGGGGGGGAGGATACTGGGTATATTGGTGATGGAGAACAGGCACTGGTGGAGGGATGTGTTTGTGAACATTGTATGAGGGGAAAACAAGTTCTAACATGTGTGAATCTGTATCTGTACCCTCATGATGATTCACTAATTAAAGAATAAAATTAAAAAAGAAAAAAAGAAAAAAACACTCCAGCGGCTGGAGAGAGTAGTGGGTAGGGCTCTTGCCTTTCAGCACACAGCTGACCTGAATTCCACCTCCGGCATCCTATCTGATACCTATTGCACAGCCAGAAGTAACTCCTGATACAAAGCCAGCAGAAAGCCCTGAGCACCCGTAGGTGTGGTCCAAAAACCAAATAAATAAATAACGCTCCATTTTAAAAAAGCATCAGTATTCAGAATACTTTAAATAGATGTTTCTATATTTATCTTTAAAGAACACTATATTTAAGATTATTTATCAAAAAAAGTTGTGGTTATAGCCGAAGTGACATGTGCACTTATATGTTCACTGCAGCACTGTTTACAATAGCCAGAATCTGGAAAAAACCCGAGTGCCCTAGAACAGATGACTGGTTGAAGAAACTCTGGTACATCTATACAATGGAATACTATGCAGCTGTTAGAAAAAATGAGGTCATGACATTTGCATATAAGTGGATCAACATGGAAAGTATCATGCTAAGTGAAATGAGTCAGAAAGAGAGAGACAGACATAGAAAGATTGCACTCATCTGTGGAATATAGAATAATAGACTATAAGACTAACGTCCAAGAATAGTAGAAATAAGTACCAGGAGATTGTCTCCATGGCTTGGAGGCTGGTCTCTCATTCTGGGTAACTCAGGGAAGGGACCACCAAGTAAAATGTGGTTGGAGGTCATGTGGGGGAAGGGTGAGGCGGGCGGAATACAGACTAGAGACTGAACACAATGGCCACTCAACACCTTTATTGCAAACCACAACACCTAATCAGAGAGAGAGAACAAAAGGGAATTCCCTGCCATAGTGGCAGGGTGGGGTGGGGGGAGACGGGACTGGGGATGGGGGGAGGGATGTTGGGTTTACGGGTGGTGGAGAATGGGCCCTGGTGAAGGGATGAGTTATCGAACTTTGTATGGGGAAAACATGAGCACAAAGATGTATGGATCTGTAACTGTACCCTCACAATGACTCTCTAATTAAAAATAAACTAATAAAAAAATAAATAAATAAAAATCTAAAAAAAAAAGTTGTGGTTGGGCATTTGAAATGTTTAACATTAGATTAATACAGTAACACGACTTGCAAAATTTGGGTGTTGTCAGGAAATGAAGTTGAGTGAGAAATTTTGAAGACAGTAAAAGTTCTCATTTAGCCCTTGAACTCTAAAAACTATGGTGTTTGTATGGTGGTCACCAGAGGGAAAGGGAAGGGGGAGTGGAAGGAACATCAGAGAGTCATTTGAACAGCTCCCTTGAGCTCTAAAACTTTGGTGGGGTGTGATAAGGTTCACACAAACATAGAGATGACAAGCTCAATTCCGGAAATTTTAAATGAATGTGAACTACTCGTAAATCATGAACATTATTATTTGGAAACTGGAAAAACTCAAGCATCTGTGGGCCTATACACCAAAACATGAGTGAAGGCCAACCCTGGGCACATGCTTGTTCATGCTGCGTGCCCCTCACCGTGTGTGACTCATCAGGGAAAGGAAGACCAAGAAGAAATGGCTACAGTCAGCCTTCTTTCCTGCTTCTAACAGTCAGCATCCCTTCAGGCGTCAGCAAGGCAGATTTGAGATCAGATGGTTCTTGACTCTGCTCCACGGGGCCCCTTTCCCCCTGGAGTTTGTTTAACTTTATCATTAACTTTATCATACATCTTCTCTCACTTCCTAACTCTAAACTAACCCGAACCTGAACCCTAACCCTTAGCCCAAGATATCTCCCAAAGTTAACCTTCTCTCTCAGAAGAATTTAATTCTTTTTAAAATTTAATTTTAGGGACTGGAGCCATAGCACAGCGGGTAGGGCGTTTGCCGTGCATGCGGCCGACCCGGGTTCGATTCCCAGAATCCCATATGGTCCCCTGAGCACCGCCAGGGGTAACTCCTGAGTGCAGAGCCAGGAGTAACCCCTGAGCATCTCTAGGTGTGACCCAAAAAGCAAAAAAAAAGTAAAAAATTAAAAAATTAAAAATAAAATAAAATTTAATTTTAATTCTCTCAGAATTAGAAGAATTTAACTCTAAATTTCCCTTCTCTCATCTCTGGTCTCTCCCAGTAATCCACAACAAAAAAATTATGCAAATTTTTTTCA
This sequence comes from Sorex araneus, assembly GCF_027595985.1. NCBI lineage: Eukaryota > Metazoa > Chordata > Mammalia > Eulipotyphla > Soricidae > Sorex > Sorex araneus. The sequence continues at coordinate 89,529,765 of NC_073307.1, forward strand.
GAAAAATATAATCTCATCAGAATAGAGAAGGAGGGCTGGAGTCTATATGCTAAGAGCATGCTTTTCAAGCAGGAAACCCAGATTTTATTTATTTTTCTATTAGTGAATCACCATGAGGTACAGTTACAGGCTTACAAACTTTCGTGCTTGCATTTCACTCAATCATACATTGATTGAGTACCCATCCCTCCACCAGTGCCCATTTTCTACCACCAATGGTCCCAGCATTCCTCCCACCACCTACACCCCATCCCCACCACCCTGCCCCACCTCTGGGGCAGAGCATTCCCTTTTGCTCCCTCTGTCCTTTTGGGTGTTGTGGTTTGCAATAGAGGTATTGAGTGACCATCATGTTTGGTCTATGGTCTACTTTTGGCATGCATCTTTAACTCGAATGGGTCCTCTCAACATCCTTTACTTGGTGTTCCCTTCTCTATCTCAGCTGCCTTTTCCTCCAGCATGTGAGGCCAGTTTCCAAGCCATGGAGCAGACCTCCTGGTCTTTATCTCTACTACTCTTGAGGACACCCAGATTTTATATCTGGCACCACTGGGTGCCCCAGAAAAGACAACCGCAACCACCAAACACAACCAGGAGAAGCCACTGATAAAAGGGAAAAAAACACAGAATGGAGAAACAGATCAACTTAAAGCTACAAGGAGTATTTTTCTCTTGGACCAGAAGAAAGCATCGACAATTAAATTCTCCATGTGGAATCTTTCTAGAGTAAACCCTAGATTTATTATTATTATTATTATTATTATTATTATTATTATTATTATTAAATCACCGTGAGAACAGTTACAAAGCTTTCAGGTCTTCAGGTTTAAGTCTTGGTCATACAATGATCAGGCACCCATCCCTTCACCAGTGCACATTTTCCACCACCAAGAACCCCAGTATACTCCCCCATCTCACACCTGACCCTGTCTGTGTGGCAGATAATTTCCATTTTACTCTCTCTCTCTACTTTGATTACATTTAATAATTCAACAAAAGACCCAACATTATTATTTGGAAATTTTCCCTCCAACAATCAGACCTGCTGAAAGGCGTCATTAGATAACTTGTTTTCTATTGCAGATTGTGATGAGCATATGAGGTTGCGCGGCCGCAATAACAGCCACGCGATTTTGGATTTCTGATATTGTAGTAATTAAATCTGGAGGGATTTCTGCCAAAAACCGTTGGGTTCCGAGATTGGTTTCTGTGCCTCTGGGATCATGGCCTTTCAGGTGTTTGCTAAGTAGCAGGAGGAGCTGTTCGTGGACAGCAACTTGAGGTCTCATAGGGTCAGGGAAGAAGGGTTGGTTCCACCCCCCATCCCATGAGGCCCCGTGTGTCTCATCACTGCAGGCTTGTGCCTGGCTGTCCAATAGGCTCTGAAAGATAGCGGCCACCATGCCGCTGGCTGGGGGGAAAGCTGGAAGGGACAACACCTTTCCCACCGGTGGTGGCAAGGCACCATAGTTTAACGCATAGTCTGGATGCATTTCTGCCAAACCCTGCCGGGTTCTGAGATTGTGCAACTAGATTTAACTCTTCCCAAATTTTTATTATTCAACTCCATCTCTTATTTTCTTCTTTCATTGAATCAAACATACACACACACACACACACACATACACCCCTCATTTCATTTTATATTTTAATGTATTGAAAATTCAACAATGCCTCTACAATGATACCTTGAATTCCAATCTAACACAAAGATTTCATTTAAGTTTTCTCTGTTTTCTTGTTTCTCAGTCTCTTCTATGATCAGAAGAAACTTGCTTTTGTTTACAGAATGACATTACTGCTGCTAGGGCACTTGCCTTGCATGCAGCTGACCGAGTTCCATCCCAGCATCTCAGGCGGTCCCCAACACTACTGGGAGTAATTTCTGAGTGCAGAACCAGGAGGAACCCCTTAGCACACCCGGTTGTGACCCAAAAGCAAAAGCAAAAACAATAAATATTCTGAAAGGTCTTTCATATGTGGGATAGAAAGAAACAATAATGGAACAACAAAGAACCAAAGTCACCAGAAGTGAAGATTTTGTCCATAAAACTGTCCCATGGGGAGAAAGGAGGCTGGGAGGGGTCCAAGGGATACTGATGGAGAGAAGCACGTATTCTCCGGTGGGTGGTATATATAAATAATGTATGCCTGAATAGCATATAGAGTGTTTTAAATCTTAGTACTTCAATAAAGCTGATATGTTATAAAAATTAGCTTCACCATATGCAAGGCAAATATCTCAACCACTCTATTGTCTATCTGGCCCTGCTAAGGAGAACTCTTTTTCAAACTTTTTTTTATTGAATAACTATGAGCTACACCATTCCAAAGTGGTTCATAATTGGATTTCAGTCATACAGTGTTCCAACACCCATCCCTCCATCAGTGTACATTTCCCAGCACCAGTGTCCCCAGGTTCCCTCCCATCACCCCTCTCCCCCCACCCCCTGACTGCCTCTATGGAAGGTGGTTAAGCAGAACTTTTTACTGGAATTATTTGAAAAGTAATTTGAGAATACGTCTTTTTAAAGTTTTTTTAATGTGTGCTGTTTAACGTTAAAAAAATCTACCATAGAGTATCTGCTATGTAAAAAAAATGTAAGTAAATCTGATCAATTAAAATGAAAGATTTGGTACTTAATTCACTGTGGTACCACAAGTATACTTTCATTTAAATTGTTATTGATAGCATCTGAGATAGTAGTTGTTTGATAGTTTCCGTTTGGGGTAGAACCGTGGTATGAATCTACTTTAGTGGATTTTAATTCTTTATAGAATAAGAAGCCACCCCCAAATTCAGTGTTGAAAACAAGTATTGGCTGGGAAGTGTACACTGGTGGAGGGATGGATGTTGGAACACTATATGACTGAAACCCAATCGTGAACACTTTTGTAAGGGTCTATCTCATAGTGATTGAATTTTTAATTATTGTAATAAAATAAATTTTTCCAAAAAACATCATTGTCATATGTAGCTATAATAATGAGAAATCTTTCATTTTACACATACCAAAGAACCCTAAGAACATTTTATTAGTATTAATAGTAAAGTAGGTTTTTAAAAATGCAATTTCCCCCCTTTTTCACCTAGGAATGAAAGTTTGATTGTAATTCAACAGATGCTTCTTCACTTAAATATCACTTTTAAACACAAAGTTCACATAGTAGGTTGTATGAGTGGAATTTTATACTGGTTCTAGAGAAAATGAAAACCACATTCATAAAAGCAAGATAGAGCAAAGAGAGTTGTAGGATTGATGAACATCACTATCTCTATTTCACTGCCATTCATGCTTGCTCTCCATCTCCACAAAGAAATTACTCCCAGATGTTTTGTTTTCCTTGATTCCATCCCAATTTGTGGGTGGAACTTCAGTTGTTTCCAGATTTTTACTATTGTGAACAGTGCTGCAATGAACATAAAGATGCAGATGTCATCTCTAATGTGCTTGTTTGCATCCTCGGGATATATTCCAAGAAATGGTATTGCGGGGTCATATGGAAGCTCAATTTCTGGTTTTTGAAGGACTCTCCGTATTGTTTTCCAGAAGGGCTGGACCAGTCGGCATTCCCACCAATAGTGAAAGACCGTGCCTTTCTCCCCACATCCACACAAACACTGGTTGCTTTAGTTCTTTTGAATGTGTGCCAGTCTGTGGTGTGAGATGATATTTCATTATTGTTTTGATTTGATTCTCCCTGATGACTAGCGAGGTGGAGCATTTTTTCATGTGCCTTTATGTCATTTGTATTTCCTTTTTGAGAAAACTTCTGTTCATTTCTTCTCCCCATTTTTTGATGGCGTTGGAAGTTTTTTTTCTTGTACAATTCTACTACTGTCTTGTATATCCTGGATATTAATCCCTTATCAGATGGGTATTGGATAAATATTCTTTCCCTTCTGTGGGCTCTCCCTGTATTTTGATCACTGTTTCTTTTGAAGTGCAAAAACTTCTTAGTTTGATACAGTCCCATTTGTTTATGGTTGCTTCCACTTGCATGATCAGTGCTGTTTTATCCTTAAAGATTAAAGACCTCAATATCAGACATGAATCTATAAGGTACATGGAGGGAAATGTAGGCAGAACCTCCCATGACATTGACGCTAAGTGACCAGTCTTTAGATGAATTGAAAAACAGGATGACAAGCGTAATTTCTTGGTTGCATCAAGCACATAGCCTCAAGAGGTCCACAGGATGACCGCAGTGAGAATGAGATTCATCATGATCAATTACAATGATCACAATAGGCAATACATTATAGGTTTTACTATAAATAAAAAGTTTGCTCAGACCCTATGGCGACTGACTCTGAGATAGCAACACTCCCAGAATCAAAGATCACCCTCCTCCCCAGCCGGAGGACAGGACTCATAACCCACCTAGAAAGCTACAAGGCTGCATTCCATACTTTGTCACATCAGGACCACGTACAGATGACAGAAGGCCAGGTTCAACACATCCCGCTGGTGTTTGCACCTTTTCCCACCCAAGACACTTAAAAACCCCTTTAGTCTCCCCAGGTCAAAGCTCTAACCCAGACACTCCTGGGGCCAATGTAGAGTCCATCTGGGAACCCACCCCAATAAACTTCTATTCCTTCCCTTTTACTGTCTCTTTCCCTATATCTGCACCAGACAGGGCCCCCAGCATAAAACATGCTGTTTTATATTGTCCCCGATCTATCAAATATGCTGTTTTATATTGTAGCATGTTGTAATAACTTTACTAAAAAAATTTAAACATGTCATTTGAGCAGAACTCCACACAGAACAAGTATGACACTGAGGCCAAAAATTATTGCCAAGAAATCCTCATGGTGATGGGCTCTTGTGCATCCATGGGAGAAGAATCACAGGACATGGCTGAGGCACATGAAATTATTTCTCGTTGACAAAGGGAAAACTATTGCATGGGAATACCCAGAGTGCCTTGGTAGCAAACACAGTTTCTCAAAAGAGCTTTAGAGCTTTTTGTGCCCAGACCACAGCCTGAGCACCTGGTTCTGACAAGGAGATCTGGAGGAGAGAGACAGATCTCTCTTACAGATAAAATATAAACGTTCTTCATCTGATTATTGTAAATATCAAAAGTAAATGCAATGTTTTAAAGGAGGGATGCCCATATCAACCTTAGACCCAGAGCACAGGGAGGAGAAAGACTAGAGGGGAGAGAGAGGATCGGGGGATTAAGGTACAAAGATGGTGGTAAGAAATGATAGGGCCAAATATCCAAACCACGGGGTCAACCACAATGAAATCAAGACTGCAACAACCAAACTTAGCAAAGTGCCTGATAATAGGGCAGGCTGGGGGGTGGGGAAAGGGGTATGGGAGGTCACCTGGACACATTGGTGAGGAGGGAGGGAAGTTGGCACTGGTGGTGGCATCGGTGCTATAATACTGGATGTCTAAACTCAACTATGAGTAACTGTGCAGATCACACTGCTTTCATATAATAAGAAGAAGGAAAAAGAAAGGTACTATTAAAAATTTGATTGCCACCATCCAAAAAAAAAGTCTGGTTTCTGTTGCCTTGGGGATAAGTAGGAACTTTCGGAATTTAAATGTCTTCCTTAGCTTTTCCTGCCCATTCTAAGGCCTCACAGTGAGGTCAACCAATCCCTGAAGCCACTATGCCATCCCAGAAAAGATTTGCATTTTATCTGTCTTCATAACTAAGAGTTAAAAGTCACTCTCACTATCATCCCATTGCTCATCAATTTTGTGCGAGTGGGCACCAGTATCGTCTCCATTGTAAGATTTGTTTTTACTGTGTTTGGCATATCGGATACACCATGGGTAGCTTAGCATACACTAAATTAGGACTAAAATAATATCAAAATACCTGAGGAAAACTATTCTGTTCATCACCCAAAAATATGATTACATATAGAATGTACTGGGTCAAGCTAAAGGTTTTCTTCAATTAGCATGCATTATTTTTCAAGTGTTCCTTAATGTTATTCCAGTTAAGAATGACCTATCTAGCTCAGAAAAACAAAAATCAACACGGGCTTATTTTGCTGTTGATCAATCCATAAAGAGAGCATTGGAGATAGGAAGTCACATAATGTATCACAGCTAACCCCTGAGAAATTATACAAAACTTAAGAGACTCAGGTTCCCTCTAATTGTTTATGAAAAGATTCTCCAATATTGGAATTCTCTGGAAAATATTCAGTAATTGTTGATTTTTATGAACAAATAAATGAAGAAATAGGTACACTGATTCATCATAAGTGGCAGACTGCTGAAAGCTTCTTTGTGGATCCCTTTTAAGACATGCACAAAAGCAGATTAGCTCTCTCTGTAATGACCAAGGACAACTCTACCACAGGATCATGGAGAATGTTCCATTCATAAGTAGATCTTCAACATCTCACAAATTGAATGCTGTGTCTCATAACAAGAGACATCATTCCAGCCCCATTGCTTACGAAAATGTAACTCTACACAGTGTTCAAAGTCATTACTGGGTTCACCTGAGAGCCAGAACCTGAAAAAGGAGACCAGGGTAAGTGTGTTGCTCAAACTGTCTTTGAAAAGAGACAGTGAAGCAGGGGCTGCCATAGAACGTTCAGATCAGAGACACATAAATCATTGCTTCCCCACTCCTCACACATGGCCCAACCATCCCTCGCTGGCATTTCACCTGAAAATGGGGCTGCCACCCCCCAGAACTGCCCCATCCCATTGTGTCACAGACTTTCCCTGCACACCTGCCTCTCACTCTCTCCATGCCTGTGCCCTGATTCCATGGGCTCCTTTAGTGATCAAAAGTTTTATCCTGCTCATATCAATAGAGTGGGGTTTTTTATGCACTGCTTTTGAGTATGAGACTTGTTTAAATATCTTTGATTTGATGCTTCTAGATTCCAAGCGAGGCTGAGTCATCAAGGGCACCCCAGGGAAGACTGAGAGAGCTGAGCAAGCACCCTCTCAAATAGAGCCCCAGCAGCACTCTCCACAATCACCACAATCACCACAATCGCCACCAGGCCCATGGCCAGACGCCACTGCTCGGGTTGAGCCTCACCCAGATATGAATCCATGAGAATAGCTCAGGGATGAAAAACATAGTAGAGAGTATGCAGAAATTGTCTGCCATAGAGGCAGGGGAAGAGTTCGGATGGGGAGTGCGGATACTGGGGACATTGGTGGTAGAAAATGTGCACTGATGGAGGGATGGGTGGTTCGATCATTGTATGACTAAAACACAAAATGAAAGCTTTGTAATCGTATCTCACAGTGATTCGATTTAAAAAAGAAAAGAAAAGGAAAAAAAGAACCAGGTATGCAGATTTTGCGACTAAAATCTCCAGGCTTTCACAGAGTTGGGGATAGGCTACCTCCCCCCAATTCCCGGTACTTCTGGAAGCCCTGGCAGTCTCTCTCTCTCTCTCTCTCTCTCTCTCTCTCTCTCTCTCTCTCTCTCTCTCTCTCACACACACACACACACACACACACACACATACAGAAAAAAAAAAACATGCCCCAAAGTTGCCACCTAGTTAAAATTTAACTCCAGCTGTATCACCCCATCAAAAATTTTGGATCTGGAAGCATTTGCGGGTGTGCAACACCTTAAACTCTATAGCACTGATAAGCCAAGAGGAGTATACCAGATTTAATGGATGTAATGTAGAATGCAACCAATCTCAATTAATAAAATATTAATCTGCCCCAAGATAATACTTAATAAAATACTAACTGTACCAACATCTTAGTAATCTCATACAAGAACTTATGGCTCCAGGTGAAATACAACAATGATTACTGGCTTTCTTCTAAGGAAATATTTTATAATCATTCAGTTAGCAAACTATTGATAACAATTAATATATATTTATTTATATGTATTTATATATAATAAATTATTGAGAGCCTGCTATGAGGCTGAAGGGGTGGTTGGAAAAGTTGGAGACAACGGTGGAGGGAAGGTGTAATGGTGATGGAACTGGTTTTGGAATATTGAGTGCCTGTAAAACAAATCACCATGAACAACTTTGTATACCATGGTGTTTATATAAAGTTTAAGGGGAAAACAACAATTTTTAAAAATGAATATGATTACATTTCTTAGAATAAATATCTCTGATTATACTACTGTTATCTAAGATCATTGGATCTTAGTCTGCTCTTAATCTAAAAAACATTGAACTAGAGGGGCTGGAGTGATAGCACAGCGGGTAGGGAGTTTGCCTTGCATGCAGCCGACCAGGTTCCATTCCCAGCATCCAATATGGTCCCCTAAGCACCGCCAGGGGTAATTCCTGAGTGCAGAGCCAGGAGTAACCCTTGTGCATGACGGGTGTTACCCAAAAAGCCAAAAAAAATTTGAATGAGAGTCTATCTCTATACATTTCACATCATTCCTATGAGTCTCTAAGCTATTAACTTACTAAATTGTACTAAAGTATCTAGGAGTTGGGTTTTTTGTTTGTACGTTTTTGTTTTGCTTTTTGGATCACACCCAGTTGTTCAGGGGTTACTCTTGGCTCCTCACCCAGAAATTACTCCTACAAGTGCTTGGGGGGCCTTAGGGCTGTTACAGATCAATCCAGTGGGAAGGGGAAGTGTGTGCAAGGCAAAGACCCTACCTGCTGTACTATTTCTCTGGCCTAAGAGGGTTTTTTCACCTACATAAATATAAGATACATTAGGACTATCAAATTTAGCTCTTTGCTTTATGGCGGGGCTTAAATTTTAAGAATGGCTATGATTTTACTTGACATGAATTTTATTATCTTGAATCTATAAATTCATAAGCACAGGCTTTCATATCAAATAAACCTGGGTTGGTAGACAATCACTCCCACGACAGAAAACTTTTTCTGAATTATCTAAACTCTATAAATTCAGTCTCCTCATTTCTACAAGGAAAAAGAGAAAATGATGCTCTATAGACTTCTGGAGGTGATACTCTGATAGACTTCAGAATACAAATTCAAACTTGCAAACCAATATCCAGAAGTTATGTTTGAGCTCTATTGTTTTAAAAACTGCTAGTGGGAGCACCCTAAATTCCCTACAGTCTGCAGGACTCAGTATCCCCTTACCAAGTTCAATACTCACGTGGCACTGTGATTGTATGGTGTCTCATTAACCCATTCCCAGCGACCATTCTGCACATCTGACAGCCCTAAGTAATAATCGTAACTCTTGTTCACATTTTCGTTAATAAAGTCCTAGGAAAGAATAGAAGTCAGTTAGAGTTTAAGTAGCATTCCTCTAGATATCCGTTCTTTAAAGCCTTAGGAGAAAGAATACCAAAATGAAAGGGTCCATGAAAAGGCGCCCAGGGTTCGGCCCAGAGATTTAGGCTGTGACTGAACAATACAGGATCCAAGGCATCTCTTATAAAGATGGTGTTTGTCTTAGGTGTTCAGGCCTCTCTACAAAGCCACACAGACAGGGCAGCTTATCAAGGACTGACATAGTTATGCACACTGATGTCCCCAGATTAGAAGAACAGTATGATCAGGAAAATATCCCCTATCCTCTTCAAATTTGCTCTCATAGTGAGCTTATATGGAGAGAAGGGAGAGAAGTATGATGGGTCTCCTTTCAAAGAACATTAATGTCATTTATGAAGGCTCCTGTCTCATACCTATGGATCTTCCACTGACACAATTTCTTATCCCTTTGGTGATTAGACTTTTAATTTAGGATTTTGGAACAGAGACGATTAGAGAACTGCAGTGCCCGAAACACAGGGCAGAGATTTCTATCCATACTCACATGGACACTCACCCCACATCATCAGTAGGAGATGGGAGTCATCAAAGAGCTGGAGAAATTTTGCACGTGAATTCTCTTTACATTGATAACAATGATGAAGTTAGAAAAATTTATCATATATTCCTTTCCTATTTCACTAATGGCTGTTCACAATTGATCACGTATTGTACATTTCTTCTTTCTTCTTATTGTTGATAAGAATTCACAACAATTATTAATTCCCCTGGGCTGGATAGCACAGCAGATAGGGCATTTGCCTTCCATGTGGCCGACGCAGGTTCGATTCCTCTGCCTCTCTTGGAGAGCCCCTCAAGCTACCAAGAGCATCCCACCCAATGGCAGAGCCTGGGAAGCTCCCCATGGCATATTGGATATGCCAAAAACAGTAACAACAAGTCTCACAATGGAGACGTTACTGGTGCCCGCTCGAGCAAATCGATGAGCAATGGAATGACAGTGATACAGTGACAGCGGCAGCTTATTATTGTGGCAGTTGTTGTCATTTTATTAGTGCTTGGAGACCATAAGAGCCAGACCTCCACTCACAAGTAGTTCTCAACTGGCTACAAAATGCTGGAGGTTGAGCTTAGGGCTGACCCACCAATAGCAGATCGGCTGCCAGTAGATTAACCTCTCTGCTAGGACCCATCTCCAGGAACAGGGCCAGAAATAGCCCCGTTGAAACAGTAAAACTTATAAAATGTATCTAGGTTCATATACTTAACTGATAGTTCAAGTTCAAATATGCCCATCTTTCCACAAAACCCTCCACATAATACCCTCAATTTCCCACAGTATTACTGGGGAATGCAAGGGGAGGATGTAAATGGAATCAAAAGAAGGTGTAGAATTCAAAGACTTAGATGTTCAATCCCAACTATTTTATCCAAAGCCTTGTGCCTCGGCAGCAACACCCCTGACCATGAGAACTTCCTCCCAAGGAGGGGGAACAGAGCTGGCAGGACCGTGACTCCCACATTGACCGGAAAGTACCTGCTCCTCCTTGCTGTCGACCACCAGCAGATGCGCCTGCATCCCCGCACAGTGCTTCTCACTGTCACTCCAGGTTTTTTCGTCAGAAGAAACAAAGTAGCAATTTGAACCAAATGGTTTCCAATTCTTTGGGCAGCAGCTCCAGGATTTGCCTGTGTTGATACTTGGCCGTATTAGTACAATATGAGACAAGTGATGTTTTTGTTGTTTTGGGATCACACCCAGCAGTGTTCAGGGGCTACTCCTGGCTCTATGCTCAGGAGTGAGCCCTGATGGTCCTCACGGTGTCTTATTGGTGCCAGAAATAAAACCATGGTTAAACACATACAAGACTACTGCCATAACCCCTTGGCCAGAGATGAGGAATTTTAAATATGTTTGCTGTTGAAAATTAAAGAGCAACAGAGATCTTGTGGAACCACAATGCTCATGTTCACCGAATAGCAAGCTGGATCGAACCGATCAGGCCTCATGTAGGTCAAACCCACCTGCGCCAGGGAATAACAGGCATTTCCCCATTTCCTTCCCTTTGTGCAATTAGTAAAGGTAGCTAGAGCCAAAATATTTTTCAATACCCCCGAATTGGGAGCTGGAGAAAGAGTCCATTGGGCAGGGTGCTTGCCTGTACATGGCAGATCCAAATTCAATATCCAGTACCACAAATGGTCCCTGGGCCTCACCTGGAGTGATTTCAAAGTGTAGTGCCAGGAGTAGCCCTGAAAACCACAAAATTTATGAGGGTGGGGGAGAAACATTAAAAAATACATTCAGAATCTCATAAAAAATGTAAAAATGTCTCCTTTTCAATGGAAAATCTCTTTTTATAACAAGAACCACTAAATTCTCAAAAATGGCCATGGCTTAAATTGTGTTCCCCTAAAACACATAGGCTGGAACTGTGAACCTCAATGAGATTATACTTAGAGGTAGAGCCTTTTAGAAAATAAGTTTGGCTAAGTTAAGTCATAAGAGTAGGACTTAACTTTTTTGGACCTAGAGCTATAGCACAGCGGGTAGGGCGTTTGCCTTGCACACAGTTGACCCAGCTTCTATTCCCAGCATCCCATAGGGTCCCCCAGCACTGCCAGGAGTAATTCCTGAATGCAGAGCCAGGAGTATTTCCTGAGCATTGCCAGGTGTGACCCAAAAAGCAAAAAAAAAAAAAAGAGTAGATCCTTTGAACCCAGTAAAATTTTGACCTTCAAAAAGAGGATGATAGACCAGAAATGTTTCCCCTTCTATCCCACCCTCTCTCCCTCTTTTCCATCTCTCCATCTTCCTTCTCTCTTTCTATGCTCTCTTTCTCCCTCTTCATTTCCTTCTCTCTCCTTCTTTCCTTCTCTCCCTCTTTCCTTCTTCCCTCTCCCTCCCCTATGTGAAGTCATTTGAAAGTCAAATGAGAAGTCATTTGAAGTCGCAGCTAGAAAACAGCTCTCTGTGAGCCTGAGACGTCTTCCTCAACAGAAACCAATTCTGTTGGTACCGGACCTCGGCCCTCCAGCCCCTGGGTCTAGAGGAAAGTAAATATCTATTGTTTAAGGTGCTCAGTTTGTTGTGTCATTGCAACCCAAAATGATATTGTATTGTCATTCTGGTACCTTCAAAAGTGGAGAAACTGAAACAAAACAGAATATTACAGCAGTCAACTCTATCCAATAAGTATGTTGTGTATTCTCTAGGAAACCATTCATATGCATGAAAGATTTGTGCTTTCTTAAAACACAACTGTATTAGATCTCTCTTGAGGAACTCAGTTTTAACAGATATGGGAGAAATAAGAGTGAACATAAGAAACGAAGACTGAAGAAATCCAATGGAGTGATAGTACAGTGGGCAGGGCACTTGCCTTCCATATGGCTGACCTGGGTTTCACCCCTGACACCCCATAACATACTCAGAGCCACCAGCAGTGAGCACTCAATGAAGAACCAGGGTTAAGGTTCTTAACCAGGGTTAAGTCCTGAGCAGGTGTGGCAAAAAAGAAAAGAAATAAAAAACTATGCAATCACATTTTCACAGAATAATCAAAGATATGCTCACAAAATACTTTAATCCTGATATATATATATATATGTACACTTAAAACTATTTTGAAACAGCACTTAAGTATACTTGACCCATGAACCTTACTGGAACTATTGATTTTTGATATTTACCCTTATATTCAGCAACTCATTATGGGCTATTAGCTCTTACCTTCTATGGTCAAGTTTTCTTTCTTACATTCCAATAAAGTGTGTGTCACTTTTTGGCTTAACGTTTCTTCTGGAACACGTTTAAAACGGATTTGAAAGAAAGCTAGAAAAAAATAACACCATTCATTTTCCTCATACTGTTAAGGCCTTTTCTTTCACTGTTACTTTCTTGAATGAAACCCACTTACACAATAAAGAAAGAAAGAAAGAAAGAAAGAAAGAAAGAAAGAAAGAAAGAAAGAAAGAAAGAAAGAAAGAAAGGAAGGAAGGAAGGAAGGAAGGAAGGAAGGAAGGAAGGAAGGAAGGAAGGAAGGAAGGAAGGAAGGAAGAAGAAGAAAGAAAGAAAGAAAGAAAGAAAGAAAGAAAGAAAGAAAGAAAGAAAGAAAGAAAGAAAGAAAGAAAGAAAGAAAGAAAGAAAGAAAGAAAGAAAGATGTCGAAAGATGCTAACCCTGACAAAAATATCTCATTGTCAAGCAGTCAACGCATTCTAATCCTACAGATGTTGAAACTGCAGACACTTTTCAAATGGGATAAAGGATGTTATGACAATTCTTGTAATGTGGACCTAAGGGCAATTATCCATCCTTACGTTCAACTATAAGTGGGTGAAGACGTGCAAGTGCTAAGCCTTGGAGAAGGAAGAAGAGGTGAGAAATGGTTAAACATTTCTATCTGAATACGTAAAATCATGTCTTTGGGGAAGAAAACCATCAGATCAGAGATCTAGGTGACCTGTAGACAATTTTTTAAAAATCTAATTAGGGGTGAAGAGGTTTGTTTCTTTATTCTTTTCCCTTTCATCATTCCCAGCTGTCACATCTCTGCACACCTGCACACGCGATCCCTCACAATTTAGAGATAGACCTACCTCCCCCTGTAAACGGTGAAATTTGTCTTTTTCTTCCTCACCTCCCTCTATCTCCCTGACCCACAATGCTGCCTTCCACGTCACACTCTACTCTTGTAATGCTCCAACCACATGCTCGGGACACTTCTTAAGTCTCTCTTCTTGGGGGTGAAGCAATACCACAGCGGGTAGGGTGTCTGTGTAGCACGCGGCTGACCCGGGTTCGATTCCCAGCATCCCATAGGGTCCCCTGAGCACCGCCAAAGGTAATTCCTGAGGGCAGAGCCAGGAGTAACCTCTGGGCATTGCCAGGTGTGACCCAAAAAGCAAAAATAAATAAATTTTAAAAAATTTTAGTTAAGGTTCTCTTCTTGGGACCACCAAGTTCATTGATGTTTGGAGGGATTGATCATGATGGGAGATGTGTGCTGAAAGTAGAAAAGGACCAAAAGTGATAGCCTCTCAATATCTATATTGCAAACCATAATGCCCGAAAGTAGAGAGAGAGAGAGTATGGAGGAAATTGTCTGCCATAGAGACAGAGGGAGGATTGGAATGGTGGGGATATACTGGGGACACTGGTGGTGGAAAATGTGACTATGGAGGGATAAGTGTTCGATCATTGTACGACTGAAACTCAAATATGAAAGTTTTCTAACTGTATCTCACAGTGATTCAATTTTTTTAAAAAATGGTTCTTTTCTTGGAGTTCCGGTAGGCAACACAGGCCGGAGTCTGCTCCGGACCCCAAACCGGGTCAGCAACACAGGGAGCCAGACGGAGGAGGTACAGCCGGCATGCCTTCTCCAGATGGAGCCCCAGCGACACTGAGCAGCAACTAACACAGCTCCAGGATTTGGGACTGGGACAGCGGCCGCACAACCTTTTCTGAAAAATGAAAACATACAATCTATTGATGCCATCCAACATGTCTGACTGTTGGAGGAAAACCTCCAAATAATGATAGTGAGATTCCTGTTGAAAATTGAATGTAATCAAAGTAAGGAAAGAGTAAAGTGAAAAATGTCTGCCACACAGGCAGAGGGGGAGTGGGAGGGGGTTATGCGGGGATTTGGTGGTGGATCAAATATGAAAACTTTGTAACTGTATCTCACAGTGATTCAATAAAAACTAAAATTTTTTTTAAAAAAGGTTCTCTCTTCTTGACCTCTTGCAATTCTTGACCTCTGCAATTCTTTTTTTTTTAAATTGTTTATTTTTTTATCGAATCACCATGAAAAAAGTTACAGAGCTTTCAGGTTTAAGACTCAGCCATACAATGATCAAACACCTATCCCTTCACCACTGCATATGTTCCACCACCAAGAACCCCAGTATACCTCCCATCCCACCCACCCCCCAACTGTGTGGCTAATGGCCTTCACTTTTCTATATATATACTTTGATTACATTCAATATTTCAACAGAAAACTCACTATTACTATTTGGAATTTTCCCCCAACAATCAAACTGCTGAAAAGGCACCATTTGATAATTTGTTTTCCATTGCTGAGAATGAAGAGTATATGAGGTCGCTGTTGCAGCCGCGTGGTTTTCTGGTATTTTAGTAATTAAGTCCAGAGAAAGTTCTGCCAGAAGTGGCATCACTGCAAGCTCGTACCTCCGGTTAGCGTGCTCTATAAGATGGCAGTAGCCATGTGGCCGCCACTGCCTCTGCCGCCACCACCAAAGAAAGGAAAAGCTGAGAGAGAAAAACCTTTCCCCTCCTGGGGCGGCATGGGGTCTCAGCTCAGTTCACAGTCTAGAGACATTTCTGTAAGAGGCATTTCTGGGGGCTGAAAGTAGTTAGTAGGCCTCCGGGATCATGTTTTTTTTAGGAGCAGAGGAGCCCTTTGTGTGCGGCCGCTCTGGGTCTCGTCTGGTCGAAGAGCGCGTCTTGCAATTCTTGAACTCAGTTCTCCTCACTTCATTCGTGGGACCCCATTGTTTCCTGGTTCTGCCTCACCTTTCTTTATGATACTTGTTTCTGTTTTAAACTTTTTTATGGAATCACTGTGAGATACATCCTTACAAAGCTGTTCATGACTAGATTTCAGTCATACGGTGTTCCAACACCCACCCCTCCACCAGTGTACATTTCCCAGCACCAGTGTCCCCAGGTTTCCTTTTCTCACCCCCTCCCTCACCCCCTTTCTGATGCTTCTTAATCTCAATAGTCTTCTTGCATCTTTAAAAATCAAATGTTCCTCACGTTTATTGCTCATGCTTCTTTAATTACTTTTAATTAAAGTTTAATTAAAAATTAAATTTGGAATTTTCCCCAACAATCAAACTGCTGAAAAGGCATCATTTGATCCTTTTAATTCAACTGGAATGGCAAGGAATGGGAGTGAAGATAGACGGTTGGCAATTACACCACCTCTGCTTCGCTGATGACATTGTTCTCATAACACCAAACATTAGCCAAGCGGCAAAAATGCTGGCCGACTTCGACCACGAGTGTGGAAAGATCGGATTGCAGCTGAATCTCAACAAGACGATGCTCGTGAAAAACAAACTGGTCCCTGAAGCTCCATTTGTTCTCAATGGAACGAACATCTCCGAATGCAGCAGCTATGTGTACTTGGGTTGAGAAATCAACATGAGGAACGACTTGGTGCCAGAGCTGCGCAGGAGGAAGAGAGCGGCATGGAATGCATTCAAGAGCGTCAGAAGAGGTGGTTAAGAGAACGAAGAACCTCCAACTCTGGCACATCTTTTCGATTCCACCATTCTTCCTACACTAACATATACCTCAGAGACCTGGGCCCTACGCAAACAGGATGAGAATGCTATTAGGGTATCCCAAAGAGGAATCGAAAGAGCTATGCTGGGAATATCATGTCTCACTCAAGTGAGAGAAGGAATCCGGAGTTCTGACCTCCGTCAACAGTCAAAAATCAGGAATGCTGCTGTCCCGTTTGCCAAGGCATCAAAAATCAGATAGGCCGGTCATGTAATGCGATTCAGAGACGACCGCTGGACTAGAGCTGTTACCAACTGGATTCCACGGGACGTCAGAAGACCTTGTAGCCGCCCACCAACTAGATGGTCAGATTTCTTCATCAAATCCCTGAATGAACGATTTGAGGCTCTTCCTGTTCCTGGAGCGAGCAGATATCATTGGGCTGCACTAGCTCACAACAAGGACAAATGGAGACGTTACTGGCACCCGCTCGAGCAAATCGAAGATCAATGGGACCACAAGTAATAAGTAATACAAGCCTGAGTTTATCACACAAGGTGAATTTTAGGTTTCTGAAAGTGAAAGTCAGAGAAATTTCTTGGAACCGCAGCGCAGAACTGATAAGAATTGCTCTATGCATTCTGACGGCTAAGGAAGTTTTAAAATCATCCTAGTTTTACTGTCCTCTCCTGTCTCCCCGATGTCGGGGTGTGAGGGGCTGCACCCAGGTCCTCACACAGGCCACACAAACACTCTACACTGATAACAAAATACCTCAGACACACTAAAGGAAATCTTAGAGTCATCTCAAGTTGAAGTGATGTAGTATTAGACTCCACTTGTTGAGGAGTAATATTGAACATGAGTGTGGCTACAGAAAAGGTGGACACTTTTAGACATTCTTTTTTTTTCTTTTTGGGTCACACTTGGCAATGCACAGGGGTCACTCCTGGCTCTGCACTCAGAAATTACCCTGGCGGTTCTCAGGGGATCCTATGGGACGCTGGGAATCAAACCTGGTTTGGCCATGTGCAAGGCAAACGCCCTCCCTGCTTTGCTATGGCTCCAGCCCCTGGACATTCTTGAATTTGTCAGTTATTGAGATTAAGAGTTACGGTAGAATTTAAAAACTGGAGGAGATATGGTGATCAAATTCAACATCTAGAAGTAGGCCTTGATGGTGTTAACTGAACATGGCAGGACAAAGTTGAAAACAGAATATAGAATACCAATACATTATTCATTTGCAAAACAGTTAGAACTTGCCCTAAGGCTTATGGTAGTAAAGAGGAGGATAATGGAAGGCAGTGATGATACCATCCCTTGAATGATGGTACCACATCATATTATTTGAATAATAATGAGAAATTAGAATCAAAGAGGTAGAGACTTGATGAATACTGAGGTCTTAAGACAAAGTAGTTAAAGAACTCAAGAGTGGCTCAGGTATTTTCATACTGATAAACTCAAAATGGAGACATTCACAGAGATATATATTATAGGAAGGGTAGCAGGCTTATGCGTGAAGATGGTTAAGTTTGGGTACACTGAGTTTCAGAACCTCAAGAGGATATGCCTAGCGGGAGACATTGTTTGAATTTTGAAAAAGTGGATTTTAGAATTATTATTACATGTTGCAGATGTAACTGTTGCTACTCATGCTATCATTTGGGGAGAGGCTATCCAATGAGAGGGAGGATAAGAAATGTTACAATTGAAATAAGGATGAATAAAGAGGAACTTAAAAAGTAATTAAACTCAGGCTGGTCTGTGGAATTATGAAATAAGTGTGACCAAATTGCCAATTGACATGCTCTTCTTCAAACACAAACTTGTCCCCAACTGCTACCTGACTGCTTAGATGAAAATGCTTTCAGTCAAATCGAAAGAACCTCCCGATTGATTGGATAAAACTGCCAAAGCACAGAAACAGATGTTTGCTATTTTAACCACTAAGTGTAGAATGTTTTATAAATTTTAAAAGATAATCATTTTTTTAATAATTTATCTCTTCCCCCTACGTCAAAGTGCTGACTGCATGCTTCCCATACAGGTGCTCCTAGCTCCATCCTCAGCATCTCCTGGGGAAACCCCAAGCTCTGAGTCAATAGCCATGTGCATCATGCAGTAAGATCCCAAAACAATCAAACAAAAATTCCAGACTATTAGTATTTTACACAGCACTCTTCATGCTCTGAGGGCCATTTTATTCTTTGTATCTACAACTTTATTTCTCACAGTTCACTTAACATTATATATTCCAGTTATTTACAATTAAGTTGTCCATATTTTCCTATGCTATCTTACCTCTTTGCTATTTTAATACACATGGCTCTAAAAAACCCCTCCTTCAGGAAATCTGTCTTTGTGTTTCTCGTGCACATACTTAATTAGAGTTGAAACCAATGATTCGACAATTTTCTACTATTCACTGAAATTCTTGATATTGTGGGGAAATTTCCCTGTGGCTCTTTTCGGATTTTCTGATTTCCCCAGTGCTGACAAATAAAACTGAACAGCCATCATTGGATATTGAATGACCAAATAAATGAATGAAATATACATCCAAATATGTACAGGTAAAATATTATAAAAATTTAAATCTAAGGACCAAAGAGATAGTACAGTCAATGAATGGCTCCCTGAGTCCCACCAGGAGTGATCCCTGAAAACAGAGTGAGGAATAATTCCTGAACACTTCTGGGTATGGCCCAAATTTTTTTAATTAAAGCCAAGAATATGTATATTGCAGATGGCAGAATATGGATATCTACCTCTTTGCAACTGACTTTTACATCTATGTAGGACAAGGCATAAAGAAATAACATAAAATTTCAATAGAAAATCTTTTTTTTTTTCTTTTTTGGGTCACACCTGGCGATTCTCAGGGACTACTCCTGGCTCTGCACTCAGGAATTACTCCTGGTGGTGCTCAGGGGACACTATGGGATGCTGGGAATCAAACCAGCTTGGCCGCGTGCAAGGCAAACGCCCTACCCACTGTGCTCCAGCCCCTTCAATAGAAAATCCTGCCTGAAGTATTTTTCTCATATCCTTTTCTGCTTGGTCACCCCAAACTATGTATCTGCACTTACAAAGGCCTGAACAACACTATTAAGGGATAGACATTTGTCGTCATTTACCTAAAAGTCTAATGGAGACAATGATAACCTCTAGGTTTCACTTGACAATGCAAACATGTGCATATACTTATACTCTTTACTTTCTTCCAGTTGAGTTGGGTTCATTATTTCATGGAAGAGTAACTAAACTTGGGGCTGGAGCAATAGTACAGTGGATAGGGCATTTGCTTGCACGCAGCCGATTCCCAGCATCCCATAGGTTCCCTGAGCACGGCCAGGGGTAATTCCTGAGTGCAGAGCCAGGAGTGATCCCTGTGCATCACCGGGTGTGACCCAAAAAGCAAAAAAATAAAAAATAAAAAAAGTAACTAAACTCAAAGTACCAAGTTTCCAATGGATGCCGATTGGTTATGTTCAGCCTAAAGAAGACTTCAGCTTGCTGGTGAAATCCATTATTAAAATGCGAGTGTCAACAGGATGCTATCTCTTCAGGTAAAGAAGATATTCCATGCAAATTCAATTAGTTACTTACTGACAAAGACAATTAAAAATGACATTTTCAGCAGCAGAAGAAATAGCAAAGAGGCAAGAAGTAGTCTGTGGCAACCAGTGTTTCTTTGGGAAGGCCGAATCTTCTCTTCTAAAGCTACAAGAGAAATCAAATTAAGTTCATCAGTAATACAGTCAGGCCAGTCCTTCCTCTTTTCCCTTTCCTGTGATTGATACAAATGATATGACACTTAAGTTCCTCAATTAAGGATTCCTACTTTGAATACTTTGATCTTGAAACATTTTAATATTAAATATTCATAGCACTGTATCACTGTCTTCCCGTTGTTCATCAATTTGCTCAAGCGGGCACCAGTAACATCTCCATGGTGCGACTTGTTGTTACTGTGTTTGGCATATCAAATATGCCACGGAGAGCTTGCCAGGCTCTGCCGTGCAGGCCGGATACTTTCAGTAGCTCCTTGGGCTCTCCAAAGGGATGAAGGAATTGAACCCGGATCAGTGGCATGCAAGGCAAACACCTGCCTGCTGTGCTATCACTCCAGCCCATTAAATATTCATGTATTAAATATTCATGTTACTTATTGTAATATATTTAAATATGATGTTATAACTATATAATTAAATAGCACTGTAGCACTGTAGTACTGCTATCCTGTTGTTCATCGATTTGCTCAAGTGGGCACCAGTAACGTCTTCATTGTGAGACTTGTTACTGTTTTTGGCATATGGAATATACCACTGGTAGCTTGCCAGGCTCTGCTGCGTGGGTGGGATACTCTCAGTAGCTTGCCAGGCTCTCCTAGAGGGACAGAGGAATCGAATATGGGTCTGATGCATGCAAGACAAACCCATATATTAATTTTCGCTCGTATGTTTTGTTTATATATATTTAAATATAATTCAATTATTTCTTATTAAAATAATTTAATGTTATTGTAGACAAAGTTCATGTTCATGTAGACAAAGGCATGAAACATGGACAGAGAATTACGTTTACTGGGGAGGCCTGCCCCAGGAGTGGAACCAAGAGACATTGTTCTTTTGCTTCAGGAAAAGGAGCATGAGGTGTTTCAGAGGGATGGGAATGATTTGCACATGACATATAAGATAGGACTTGTTGAAGCACTCTGTGGATTTCAGTTCACATTTAAACACCTTGATGGACGTCAGATTGTCATAAAATACCCTCCTGGCAAAGTAATTGAACCAGGATGTGTTCATGTAGTTCGAGCTGAAGGTATGCCACAGTACCGTAATCCTTTTGAAAAAGGTGATCTTTACATAAAATTCGATGTGCAGTTTCCTGAAAACAACTGGATCAACCCAGACAAACTTTCTGAACTAGAAGATCTTCTGCCATCTAGACCAGAAGTTCCAAACATAATTGGAGAAACAGAGGAGGTAGAGCTTCAGGAATTTGATAGCACTAGGGGCTCAGAGGGTGGTCAGAGGCGTGAAGCATATAATGATAGCTCTGATGAAGAAAGCAGCAGCCATCATGGACCAGGAGTGCAATGTGCCCATCAGTAAACTCTGCAAACTGCACAGGTGGATTTTCTTTCCATGTTTGCCTGATTTGTTTTCAGCGACCCAGCTGCAGTGTCCAGTCAATTCAGATGAACTGATGGACATCTGTTGGTTTATGTGTAACTTTTAAAATTGGTATCGTATCTACAGAGTGTATAATTTAAACTAACCACAAAGCTTTACCATCTTCATTTTGACTATTCTGTAGCAGAATAAAGCACTTGAAAGGAAACAAGACTCCCTTTCACACTTGGTTATTAGGTTGCAGTCCTGATATCTGTTGATGTTTTATTCAGTTTTGTGTAGATTTTATGTTTCATATTTTAATTTCAGATCCCACATTGTAAAGTTTGTGTACAATTTGTCCTGAAGCTTTGTGTTTGGCTGCACCTGCGTAAGCTGCTACAAATAGAATAAAGAATTTCATAACCTGTATCTATCATTTAGATGCATGGAAAAAAGAGCTTTTGCACACAATGGGTTTGATCAGACTGGGAACAATGAAATAAATAACATTAGCTGTGGTTGTAAGTTTGGGGACTTTTCCTCCTCCTCCCCCCCTTTTTTTTAACATCTTGTGAAAGGTTTCTGAAACATGATAATAAAAGGAAGTGGTGTAAAAAAAATCTAATATTTTAATCCTGCAACATTTTACAAAATGACTGGATCACCATATATTATTTGATAACCTACCTTTTTACACATGGCAGCTATTTTTTATTTTTCAGATTTAAAATATTATGGAATTTCAGGGAATTTTCTTCACTTTTGCATATGTATATATGTTTGATCATACACACCACCAAAGATCTATTGCCATTCCACCGCCAGAAAGATTCTCCTACCCGCCGTTTTCCTTCATTATTCTTTTTCTATTTGCATAGTACTTTTTGATAGGCTTTATAGGCTACTAATTATCTAAATTCATTTTTCCCCCAAATTTTGTCAATCCTTATATAATGCCAGAGCAGCTAAGTCTTTAGAATCAACCCTTATTGAGACATTAAGGTATGGTTAGGTTCGTTTGATTAATAATTTATGTTAAGAATTATCCTTTTCGGGAGCTGGAGCGATAGTACAGGAGGGAGGGCATTTGCCTTGCACACGGCTGACCCGGGTTCAATCCCCCAACATCCCATATAGCCCACTAAGCACCTCCAGGAGTAATTCCTGAGTGCATGAGCCAGGTGTAAGCCCTGAGCATCATCAGGCATCACCCAAAAAGAAAAAAAAAGAATTATCCTTTTCTTGGGACAAGAGATAAAGCATGAGGGCGTGTGCTAGACCCCATGTGATTCTCTAAGTGTGAGGATCTGACACACGCTGCCTAGCAACACAATGGTCTAAGGACTGAGCACTGGACTATTTGGACACTTGACAAAGTATCACTAGAAATATTTCTCTGAGTCCCTGAGCATTGCTAGGGAGACCCCAGAAAAAAACAATCGTGTTCTCTTAGACAGAAAGAAAAAATGGTAGTGACCAGAGGATAGCAGAAAAAAGGGAGCGTGAATCAAGTGTCAAGTGTGAATCAAGTGAATCAAAGTGTCAACTATATGGTGGAAGAAGGAAACTAGATTTTTCAAAGTGGTTCTAGCAGATGCTGAGTTGTAATGCTATAGACTGCAAGCCTATGGAACGTCACAAACCCTATCTTCTTTAAACTGTATGTTGCAACTCAGCTGAGGTCACATAAATAATACGATCTTCATGGAAAAAAATTAGCAGTAGTAAGATGTCTTTGAAATTGTAATGACCCCAAATTAATTCAAAAGCAATCACATAATGAAGCTGAGGTCTTCCTGGCAACTCACACCCACATTGCATTCTCCAGTGGACAAGTTTTAAAAGACCTGTTATAAAGCAATATTACTTTGATGAAAGAAACAATTTGGCTGGAAAAAAACACAAAGGGCTGAGTGTATGCCTTGCATGCTGGAGACCCATGTTACCTCCCTGACAACACATGATCTCCTAAACATCATGGGGAGAGGCTCCCCTCACGGACCCGGGAGGAGCCCCTGAGTAGCTCGGGTGTGGCCCCCAAGCGAAAGATAAATTAATTTTCTCAATGCTATGATATATTCCCAAGTAAGGAGGGGCGCCCTCAGTAATATATAATATGATTTCAATGTTACAAAAGAAATTCTTACATTTGCTTACATCTGCAGTTATATCCATTAAAATCTAAATTACTAGTATCTCTAGATGATAATAATATAATTCAAATTCTGTGTGCCTTTTGTTCTATAATGAGCACTTCAATGTATACTAAAGTTTATATGCAGTTTTTGTTAGAGGAAGAAGAAATTTTCCTGAGAATTCTTCATATTTCCACAAGTTTTTGGAAAACTGAGCAATCATAATCACATACATATATAGTGTTTCTTAGCTTTTTATACACATATGGTATATTCTTTCTGTTTTCCTCTATGTGTAAGATATATTACATGCTACTCAAATATCTTGCTTACTCCCTAAAACTATATTTAATCTATCTTGGTATTAGTGTTAAATGAATTTTTGGGGTGAGGCCAGAAAAATAGTACAGGAGATAAGCCCCAACAGGAGAAATTCCTAAATAGAGACAAGAGTAACTCCTGAGCATTGTCAGGTGTGGCCCCTTGATCACTTCCTTTCCCCCCAAAAAAACAATTTTATGATGACAGAGATATTTCCCTTAAAATGTAATGAACTGTTTTTGTAAGACTTTCCTGAATTTAACATGTGGTGGTCTTTTGTTATCCCTGAGTCTACAACTATAAATAAACACACACGGTCCTGCAAAACTCTTCCTCTCTAACCAATCAAAGAATGGAACCCATTCATTCATTCATCAATGGTCCTGTCCTGGGCTGATGGTTACAAGAGCGGAACACAGATCTCCTGACTGTAGACTCCCTCAACCCCACAAGGCAGAACAACGCTGAATTTAACAGCACTCACATTTTGCATGACTGGGTGCTCTGGTGAGGATTAGTTCCTCACTCCTCACTTTTGGGGGAGTCACACCTCTTCCTGCTTCGTATTAAACAATTCAAGCTACTAACACTTGCATTTCCCAACTCCATCCAATAGAAAAAAAATTGCAACTTATGTCACCTACGCATATGTGACACTCTTTCGTTCCCATCATTCATCTCATTATGCACTCGCAGAAAACGTTTCTTACCTGCAGGAGCCTGTGATGGGGCAGCAAAGGACTGGAGTTCATTTATGAATCTCATTTCCCTGCACTTGCTCTCTGTTATCATATTGAGAAAAGACGCTCTGCTCTCTTCACACCAGCCTTCTCATCACTCTGAGAACAACTCAAAGCAGCGCTGCAGGACCACCGCGGTCCGACCAATCTCACTGGCTCAGAGGAATCTCCTGAGAGCTAAAACTCTCAGCCAGAGGTTTGATCCCCAAGACCAACACAGCAAAAATCAAGGACCTTAAACTAAGAAGAAAAAAATGCAACAAAAATAGGAACTTGGAAACAGAATTTATGGGAAGGAAAGAAAAGAGGAAGTTTTTCTTTTGTGAGTCACACATATTCCCCACAGTGGCCCGGGCATGGCTTGGGCACTGGTGGAGATGGGGTGCAGTGGCCAGTGGGGTGTCCACCACTTCCCTGACAACGCTTGGGGTCCACAGGCCTGTCCCAGGTGGGACCCTCTGCTCGCCCTCCTGGAGGTGTGCTACTTAACATTAAACAAATCTACCATAGAGTATCTGCTATGTAAAAAAATGTAAGTAAATGTGATCAATTAAAATAAAATTGATCTTTGGTACTTTATTCACTGTGGTACCACGAGTATACTTTCATTTAAATTGTTATTGATAGTATCTGAGATAGTAGTTGTTTAAATAGTTTCCCTTTTGGGTAGAACCGTGGTAAGAATCTACTTAAGTGGATTTGAGTTCTTTTTTACAGAATAAGTAGTCACCCGCAAATATAGTGATGAAAACAAGTATTGGCTGGGAAGCGTACACTGGTGGCGGGATGGGTGTTGGAACATTATATGACTGAAACCCAATCATGAACAGCTTTGTAAGGGTTTATCTCACAGTGATTGAATTTTTCATTATTTTAATAAAATAAATTTTTCCAAAAAACATCATTGTCATATGTAGCTAGAATAATGAGGAATCTTTCATTTGACACATACAAAAGAACCCTAAGGACATTTTATTACTATGAATAGTAAAGTAGGATTTTAAAAATGCAATTTTCCCCCATTTTACCTAGGAATAAAAGATTTCTAACTTGTATTTTTAAAAAAACTGTTTGAGACAGAGTACTAGTACATAGGGTAGGGCTTTTTGCCTGGCACACAGGTTGGATCCCGGGAATCCCATATAGTCCCCTGACCACCTCAGGAATAATTCCTGAGTGCAGAACCAGGAGTAACCCCTGAGTGTCTGGGGGTGTGGCCCCGAAAGTCCAAAAAGTAAAATTTTAAGAATAAATAAAAAGAACTATAGCTTTATTTTTTAAGTTCGATTGAAATTCAACAGATGCTTCTTCACTTAAATATCGCTTTTAGACACAAGGTTCGCATAGTCAGTTATATGAATGGACTTTTAGAGTGGCTCTAGAGAAAATGAAAATCACATTCATAAAAAGCAAGGCAGAACAAAGAGAGTTGTAGGATTGACGAACATCACTATCTCTATTTCACTGCCATTCATGCTCGCTATCCATTTCCTCAAAGAAATTACTCCCAGATGTTTTTTTTTTATTCCACCCCAAGTCTCAGGTGGAACTTTGGTTGTTTCCAGATTTTGGCTATTGTGAACAGTGCTGCAATGAACATAAAGGGACAGATGTCATCTCTACTGTGCTTGTTTGCATCCTCGGGATATATTCTCAGAAGTGGTATTGCGGGTCATATGGAAGTTCAATTTCTAGTGTTTGAAAGACTGTCCATGTTGTTTTCCAGAAAGGCTGGACCAGTCGGCCATCCAACCAACAGTGAAAGAGCATCCCTTTCTCCCCACATCCAGGCCAGCACTGGTTGCTTTTGTTCTTTTGAATGTGTGCCAGTCTCTGTGGTGTGAGATGATATCTCACAATTGTTTTGATTTGAATCTCCCTGATGACTAGCGAGGTGGAGCATTTTTTCATGTGCCTTTGGAACATTTGTATTTCCTTTTTGAGAAAACTTATGTTCATTTCTTCTCCCCATTTTTTGATGCGGTTGTAGATCTTTTTTCTTGTACAATTCTACTACTGTCTTGTATATCCTGGATATTAATCCCTTATCAGATGGGTATTGGGTAAATATACTCTCTCTTCTGTGGGCTCTGTCTGTATTTTGATCACTTTCTTTTGAAGTGCAAAAACTTCTTAGTTTGATATAGTCCCATTTGTTTATGTTTGCTTCCACTTGCATGATCAGTGCTGTTTTATCCTTAAAGATTAAAGACCTCAATATCAGACATGAATCTGTAAGGTACATGGAGGAATATGTAGGCAGAACCTCCCATGACATTGACGCTAAGTGACCAGTCTTTAGATGAATTGAAAAACAGGATGACAAGCGTAATTTCTTGGTTGCATCAAGCACATAGCCTCAAGAGGTCCACAGGATGACCACAGTGAGAATGAGATTCATCATGATCAATTACAATGATCACAATAGGCAATACATTATAGGTTTTACTATAAATAAAAGGTTTGCTCAGACCCTATGGCGACTGACTCTGAGATAGCAACACTCCCAGAATCAAAGATCACCCTCCTCCCCAGCCGGAGGACAGGACTCATAACCCACCTGGAAAGCTACAAGGCTCCATTCCATGCTTTGTCACATCAGGACCCCGTACAGATGACAGAAGGCCAGGTTCAACACATCCCGCTGGTGTTTGCACCTTTTCCCACCCAAGACACTTAAAAACCCCTTTAGTTTTTAAGCGTCAAAGTTCTAATCCAGCCAGTCCAGGGGCCAATGTAGAGTCCATCCAGGAACGCATCCCAATAAATTTCTATTCCTTCCCTTTTACTGTCTCTGTCCCTATATCTGCAACAAACAGGGCCCCACTAGTGTTTGCACCTTTTCCCACCCAAGACAATGGGAATACCCAGAGTCCCTTGGTAGCAAACACGGGTTCTCAAAAGAGTTCTAGAGCTTTCTGTGCCTGGGCCACAGCCTGAGTACCTGGTTCTTACCAGGTGATCTGGAGGAGAGAGACAATTAAAATATAAATGTTCTTCATCTGATTATTCTAAATTCCACATGTAAATGCAATGTTTTAAAGGAGGGATGCTCAAATCAGCGTTAGACCCAGTGCACAGGGAGGAGAAAGACTGGAGGGGAGAGAGAGAAAGAGACAGATCGGGGGATTAAGGTACAAAGGTGGTGGTAAGGAATGATAGAGCCCAATATCCAAACCACGGGGTTAACCAAACTGAAATCAAGACTGCAACAACCAAACTTGACAAAGTGCCTGACAAGAGGGCTGACTGAGGGGTGGGGAGAGGGTTTGGGAGGGAACCTGGACACATTGGTGGAGGAAAGAGAGAAGCTGGCACTGGTGGTGGGATGGGTGATATAATACTGGATGTCTAAAGCTCAACTATGCGTAACTTTGTAAATCACACCGCTTTTATAAAATAAGTGAAGGAAAAAGAAAGGTATTATTCAAAAACTTGATTGCCACCATCCAAAAAAAAAAAGGCCTGGGCTCTCCACCGAGATTCGACCCAGATGGCCACATGTTTATGCAGCCACTCTGATGTTGATCGACCACGATCCGGAGGTCAGCTAGACTACTTTGGGTACCAGCAGCTGCTTGCAGCAATGTCTCTAGACTGTGAACTAAGCCATAGCCCCATGCTGCCCCAAGAAGGGAAATGATGCAATTTCTAACATAATTCTCCCTGGACTTAGTTACTAAAATGCAGAAACCCCAAAGAGACTTCATATCTCTTCATTCTCAGCAATGGAAAATGAATTATCAAATGCTTTCTTGTCAGCGGGGCTGTTTTTTGAGGGGAAACTCCAACAACAATAGTGAGTTTTGTGTTGAAATATGGAATGTATTCAAGGTAAAGAGAAAGTGAAGTGAAATTTATCAGCTACGCTGGCAGGGGGTGGGGTGTGGGTGGGAGGTATACTGGGGTTTTTGGTGGTGAAATATGGGAACTGGTGAAGGGACAGGTGTTCGAGCATTGTGTAACTGAGACATAAGCCTGAAAACTTTGTAACTTTCCACATGGTGATTCAATAAAATAAATATTTTTTTTTTAAAAAAAGGGCCTGGTTTCTGTTGCCTTGGGAGTAGAAACTGTTCGGGTTTTAAAAGTCTTCATTGGCTTTTCCTGCCTGCTCTAGGGCCCTCACAGTGAGGCCAACCAATGTCAGAACCCCCTATTCCACCCCAGAAAAGATTTACATTTTATCTGTCTTCATAACTGATAGCTAAAAGTAGCATACTCTAAATTAGGACTAAAATAATATCAAAATACCTGAGGAATACTATTCTGTTCATCACCCAAAAATATGATTACATATAAAATCTACTAGGTCAAAACTAATGGTAGTCTTCCATTAACGTGCATTATTTTTCAAATATTAGATAATGTTATTTCAGTTAAGAATGACCAATCTTGGAGCTGGAACGATAGCACAGCAGGTAGGCCGTTTGCCTTGCACGCAGCCTACCCAGGTTCGATTCCCAGAATCCCATATGGTCCCCTGAGTTCCGCCAGGAGTGGTTCCTAAGTGCGGAGCCAGGAGTAACTCCTGTGCATTGCCGGGTGTGACCCCCCCCAAAAAAAATGAATGACCTATCTAGCTCAGAAAAGCCAAAATCAACACTTGGGATTATTTTGTTGATCATTCCATAAGGAGAGCATTGGAGATAGAAAGCCACATACTGTATCATAGCTGACCCCTGAGAAATTATACAAAAATTAAGAGACTCAGGTTCCCTCTAATTGTCAATGAGAAGATTTTCCAATATGTGC
The DNA here is from genome assembly GCF_027595985.1 of Sorex araneus. NCBI lineage: Eukaryota > Metazoa > Chordata > Mammalia > Eulipotyphla > Soricidae > Sorex > Sorex araneus. The sequence goes on from NC_073307.1 coordinate 89,559,313, forward strand.
ATTCACTGGGTAATGTTCTGTAATTGTTGCTTTTTATGAACGAATAAATGAAGAAATAGGTACACTGATTCATCATAAGTGGTAGACTGCTGAAAGCTTCTTTGTTGATCTCTAATAAGACATGCACAAAAGCAGATTAGCTCTCTCTGTAATGACCAAGGACAACTCTAACACAGGATCATGGAGAATGTTCCATTCATAAGTAAATCTTCAACATCTCACAAACTGAATGCTGAAGCAAATCACAAGGGGCATCATTCCAGCCCCATTGGTGATGAAAATTTAACATTACACAGTGTTCATTGCCATTACTGGGTTCACCTGGGTGCCAGAACCTGGAAAAGGAGAACAAGGCAGGTATGTTTCTCAAACTGTCTTTGAAGAGAGACAGTGAATCAGGGGCTGTCATAGAGCGTTATGGAGCTCAGGTCAGAAACACATAAATCATTGCTTCCCCTCTCCTCACACAAGGCCCAACCATCTGTTGCTGACATTTCCCCTAATGATGGTGCTGCCATCCCCAGAGCTGCCCCAACCCATTGTGTCAGACACCCTCCCTACAGACCGGCCTCTCTCTGTGCATGCTTGTGTCCTGACACATGGGCTCTCTTTAGTGATCAAAAAATGTTATCCTGGCCATACAGATAGTATAGGATTTTTTTATGAAGAAGAAGAAGAAGAAGGAGGAGGAGGAGGAGGAAGAGGAGGAGGAGGAGGAGGAGGAGGAGGAGGAGGAGGAGAAATAAGAAGAAGGAGAAGGAGAGAAATAGGAAGGAAGAAGAAGGAGAAGGAGGAAGAGAAGGAGAGAAGGAAAAGGAGGAGGAGGAGGAGAAGGAGAAGGAAAAGGAGGAAAAAGAGAAGGAGGAGAAGAGAAGGAGAAGAAGAAGGAGGAGGAAGAGAAGGAGGAGGAGGAAAAAGAGAAGGAGAAAAAGGAGAAGGAGGAGGAGAAAAAAAGAGAGAGAAGGAGAGAAGAAGGAGAAGAAGAAGAAGAAGAAGAAGAAGAAGAAGAAGAAGAAGAAGAATTAGAAGAAGAAGAAGAAGAAGAAGAAGAAGAAGAAGAAGAAGAAGAAGAAGAAGAAGAAGAAGAAGAAGAAGAAGAAGAAGAAGAAGAAGAAGAAGAAGAAGAAGAAGAAGAAGAAGAAGAAGAAGAAGAAGAAGAAGAAGAAGAAGAAGAAGAAGAAGAAGAAGAAGAAGAAGAAGAAGAAGAAGAAGAAGAAGAAGAAGAAGAAGAAGAAGAAGAAGAAGAAGAAGAAGAAGAAGAAGAGAAGAAGAAGAAGAAGAAGATGCAGCAGCAGCAGCAGCAGCTCTGCTATGTGGATTTTCCAGGATTATACAAATTTGGCTATGGGCTACCTCCCCCTATTCCACTGTAGTTCTGAGGCCCTGGAAGTCAGAAACACATGCGCCAAAGCTGCCACCCACTTAAAAGTTTAACTCCAGCTGTATCACCCCATCAGAAATTGTGGATCTGGAAGCATTTGCCAGTGTGCAACACCTCAAACTTTATAACACTATAAACCAAGAGGAGCATACCAGATTACATGGATGTAATGTAGGAGGCAACAAATCTTGATTAATAAAATATTAACCTGGCCCAACATAATATTTAAAAAAAATATTAACCTGAATCAACATCTTAGTAATCTCATACAAGAAATTATGGCTCCAGGTGAAATACAACAATCATTACTAGCTCTCTTCTAAGGAAATATTTTATAATCATTCTGTTAGCAAAATATTGAAAACAAATAATATATAATAAATTATTGAGAGTCTGATATGAGGCTGAAGGGGTGTTGGAAAAGTCGGAGACAACGGTGGAAGGAAGGTGTAAGGTGGTGGTATTAGTGTTGGAATATTGAGTGCCTGTAAAACAAATCATCATGAACAACTTTGTATACCATGGTGTTTATATAAAGTTCAAGGGGAAAACAACAATTTTTCAAAATAAATGAAATTACGTTTCTTAGCATAACTATCTCTGATTCTATGGCTGTTATCTAATATCATTGGATCTTATTCTGTTCTTAAACTAAAAAACATTGAACTGGGTCTCTCCCTGTACATTTCACATTATTCCTGAGTCTCTAAGATATTAACTTACTAAATTCTACTAAAGGCTCTAGGAGTTGGGTTTTTTGTTTTTGTTTTTTGTTTTCCTTTTTGGATCACACCCAGCATTACTCAGGGGTTACTCCTAGCTCTTCACTCAGGAATTACTCCTAGAAGTGCTTGGAGAACCATAAGGCCTGCTACAGGTAGATACGGGGAGAAGGGGAAGTGTGTGCACGGCAAAGACACTACCTGCTGTACTATCTCTATGGGCTAAGATAGTTTTTCACCTACATAATATAAGATATGTTAGGACTATCAGCATTTAGCTCTTTGCTTTATGGCAGGGCTTACATTTTAAGAATGGCTATGATTTTTCTTGACATGAGTTTTATTATCTTGAATATGCAAGTTTCACAAGCACAGCCTTTCATATCAAATAAACTTGGATTGGAAGAAAATCACTGCCACTACAGAAAACTTTTCCTGAGTTATCTAAACTCTTTAAATTCAGTGCCCTCATTTCTACAGAGAAAGAGAAAATGATGGTCTATAGACTTCTTGAGGTGATTAGTAGCAGAACGCAAATTAAAACATGCAAACGAATGTCCAGAATTTATGGTTGAGCTACATTATTTTAAAGCTGCTATTTGAAGCACCCTAAAGTCCCGACAGTCTGCAGGACTCAGGATCCCCTTACCAAATTCAATACTCACGTGACACTTTGATTGTATGGGGTCTCATTAACCCATTCCCAGTGACCATTCTTCAGATCCGACAGCCCCAAATAATAATAATAACCTCTAATCACTTTCTTGTTAATAAACTCCTAGGAAAGAATAGAAGTGAGTTAGAGCTTAAAACCTTCACTTAGATTTCATTTCTTCATAGCTATGGGGAAAAGAGAAAACCAAAATGAAAGGGTCCATGTAAAGGCACCCAGGGTCCGGCCCAGAGGTCTAGGTCTTCTGTGACTGAACAAAATAGGATCAAAGGCATCTCTTGGGAAGATGGTGTTTATCTCAGGTGTTCAGGACTCTACAAACACCCACAGACAGAGCAGCTTATAAATGACTGAAATAGCACAGTGATGTCCCAGATCAGAAGAACAGTATGATCAGGAAAATACCCCCTTTACTCTTCAAAATCGCTCTCATAGTGAGCTTATATGGAGAGAAGGGAAAGAAGTATGAGGGGTCCCCTTTCTAAGAACATTAATGAAGGCCATTCATGAAGGCTCCTGTCTCACACCTAAGCATCCCCCACTGACACAATTTTCTTTGGCGATTAGGATTTTAATTTAGGAATTCAGAACGGAGTCGATTAGAGAACTGCAGTGTCCAAAACATAGAGCAAGGATTTCTGTCCGTGCTCACAAAGACACTCACCCCCACATCATCAATAGGAGATGGGAGTCTTCAAAGCACTGGAGAAGAAATTTTTCATGCGAATTCTTTTTCCTTTGATAACTCTTAAATTAGTAAACTTCATCATTGTTTATTCCTTTCCTATTTCACTAATGGGTTCTCACAGTTGATCATGTGTTGTATATTTCTTCTTTCTGCTTCTTGTTGTGGCAGTTGTTGTCATTTTATTAGTGCTTGGAGACCATAAGAGCCAGACCTCCACTCACCAGCAGTTCTTAATTGGCTACAAATGCTGAAGGTCGAGCTTAGGGCTGATGCACCAATAGCAGATCGGCTGCCAGTAGCCAGTAGATTAACCTCTCTGCTGGGACCCATCTCCAGTAACAGGGCCAGAAATAGCCCCGTTGAAACAGTAAACTTTATAAAATGAATCTAGGTTCATAAAATTAACTGATAGTTCAAGTTCAAATATACCCATTTTTCCACTCAAGCCTCAACAAAATACTCTCAATTTCCCACAATATTACTGCGGAGTGCAAGAGGAGGATTTAAATGGAACCAGAAGAAGGTGTAGGATGCAAAGACTTAGATGTTCAATCCCATCTATTTTATCCAAAGCCTTGTGCCTCGGCAGCAACACCCCTGATCCTGAGAACTTTCTCCCAAGGAGGAGGGGGACAGAGCTGGCAGGACCGTGACTCCAACGTTGACCGGAAAGTACCTGCTCCTCCTTGCTGTCGACCACCAGCAGATGCGCCTGCATCCCCGCACAGTGCTTCTCACTGTCAGTCCAGTTTTTTATCTCAGAAGTAAAAAAGTAGCAATTTGAACCAAATGGCTTCCAATTCTTTGGGCAGCAGCTCCAGGATTTCCCTGTGTTGATACTTTGCCATATTAGTACAATATGGGACAAGAGATGTTTTTATTGTTTTGGGATCACACCCAGCAGGGTTCAGGGGCTACTCCTGCCTCTATGCTCAGGAGTGAGCCTTGATGGTCGTCAGGGGGTCATATTTGGTGCCAGAAATAAAACCATGGTTAAACACATACAAGACTAGTGCCATAACCCCTTGGCCAAAGACAAGGGATTTTAAGGATGTGTGCTGTTAAAAATTAAAGAGCAAAAGAGATCTTGTGGAATCACGATGTCCATGCTCACCGAATAGTAAACAGGATCCGTCCCCATCATGCCTCATGTAGGTCAAACCCGCCTGCATCAGGCAATAACAGGCATATCCTATTTTCCTGCCTATGTGCAGTCAGGAAAGATAGCTAGAACAAAAATATTTTTCAATATCCCCAACTTTGGAGCTGGAGAAAGAATCCAGTGGGCAGGGTGCTTGCCTGTACATGGCAGATCAAAATTCAATATCCAGTTCCACAAATGGTCCCTGGGCCTCACCTGGAGTGATTTCAAAGTATAGTGCCAGGATTAGCCCTTAGAACCACAAAATGTATGTGAGAGGGACCTTTAAAAAAAGACTCAGTATCTCAGAAGAAAATGGAAAATGTTCTGTTTTCAATGGAGAATTTTTCTTTATAATAAGAATCTCTAGATTCTCAAAAATGGACATGGCTTAAATTGTGTTCCCCTAAAACTCATATGCTGGAACTTTGAACTGCCAGGAACCAAAGCCTGGGAATGGCCTGAAACTTATGCCTGGGCACCAATATGTCAGTACAAACTGACCTGTAACTAGGAACAACCGCTTCTTGGAAAAGGTTGCAGAACAATGCCCAGGGAAACTGCCACCAGGGCCCACATCCAGTTTCATTTAACGTTTGCATTCTTTGCTATTCTCCCATTCTGCCCACTTCCTCTTATGATCAATTATAAAAGACTAGCTTAGGAGAAATAAAGTTGGAGCTTGCTCCCATTCTTGTGTCTGTCTGTGTCTGTCTCTTTCTTCTTGTGTCTGTCTCCTTTTCACTCTCGCACCTTCTCCAGGTTACCCACCTTGAACAAGTCCCGCGGGACGAGACAGTGAACCTCAGTGAGATTAGATCTAGAAGAAAAGCCTTTTAGAAAATAAGTTTGGTTAAGTTGAGTCATGAGAGTAGGACCCTTTAACCCAGTAAAACTTTTGACCCTTCAAAAAAGAGGAAGATAGATCTGAAATGTCTCTCCCTCTCTCTCCCACCCTCTCTCCCTCTCTCCATCTCTCCTTCGTCCTCCTCTCTTTCTATGCTCTCTTTCTCCCTCTTCACTTCCTTCTCTCTCCTCCTGTCCCTCTCACCCTCTTTCCTTCTTCTCGCTCCCTGCCCTATGTAAAGATGAGAAGTCATTTGAGGTCACAGCAAGGAAACAGCTATCTGTGAGCCTGAGACACCTTCCTCAACAGAAACCAATCTTTGTTGGTACCGGACCTCGGCCCTCCTGCCTCTGGGTATAGAAGAAAGGAAATATCTATTGTTTAGGGTGCTCAGTTTTTGTGTTATTGCCACCCAAAATGACATTGTGTTGCCATTCTGGTACCTTCAAAAGTGGAAGAGGGGCTGGAGTGATAACACAGTGGGAAGGGCGTTTGCCTTGCACGTGGCCAACCAAGGTTCGATTCCGAGCATCCCCTATGATACCCTGAGCACCGCCATGAGAAATTCCTGAGTACAAAGGCAGGAGGAACCACTGTGCATTGCCGGGTTTGACCCCAAAAAAAAAAAATGTGGAGGAAACTGAAACAAAACAGAATATCACAGCGTCACCTCCATCTAATAACTATGTTGTGTATTCTCTAGGAAACCATTCATACACATGAAAGATTTGTGCTTTCTTAAAACACAACTGTATTAGATCTCTCTTGAAGAACTCAGTTTTAACAGATATGGGAGGCAAATAAGAGTGAACATAAGAAATGAAGACTGAAGAAATCCAATGGAGTGATAGTACAGTGGGCAGGGCACTTGCCTTCCATATGGCTGACCTTGGTGTCACCCCTGACACCCCATAACATACTCAGAGCCACCAGGGTTAAGTTTCTTAAGTTGCATGGGCATGGCTTGGGCACTGGTGGAGACGGGGTGCAGTGGCCAGGGGATGTCCCCCACTGCCCTGACAACACTTGGGGTCCACAGGACTGTCCCAGGTGGGACCCTGTCTGCTCGCCCTCCTGGAGGTGTGCTACTTAACATTAAACAAATTTACCATAGAGTATCTGCTATGTAGAAAAATGTAAGTAAATGTGATCAATTAAAATAAAAGATTTGGTACTTTATTCACTGTGGTACCACGAGTATACTTTCATTTAAATTGTTATTGATAGTATCTGAGATAGTAGTTGTTTAAATAGTTTCCCTTTTAGGTAGAACCGTGGTATGAATCTACTTTAGTGGATTTGAGTTTTTTTACAGAATAAGTAGCCACTCCCAAATTTAGTGATAAAAACAAGTATTGTCTGGGAAGTGTACACTGGTGGCGGGATGGGTGTTGGAACACTATATGACTGAAAGCCAATCATGAACAGCTTTGTAAAGGTCTATCTCACAGTGATTGAATTTTTCATTATTTTAATAAAATAATTTTTTTGCTTTTGTTTAAAAATTTATTCACTTATTATTGTTAAGGGTTTTACTAAGCACATCTATAAGAGGAAGTCTGACTAGTTTGAAAGAGGATTTTGAAATAAAACAGAACGGAAATTTCACCTCTGCTAATTGTTGGTTATCTAATTAAAGACATTTAGTTAATCCTTCAGAAGGATCGTTTTGGCTTCTCAGATATAGGATAAAGATGACTTTTCAAAAACTGGTTTTCAGAGAGAGACAGACATAGAAAGATTGCACTCATCTGTGGAATATAGAATAATAGACTAGGAGTCTAACACCCAAGAATAGTAGAAATAAGTACTTAAGAGGTTGACTTCATGGCTTGGAGGCTGGTCCCTCATTCTGGGCAACTCAGAGAAGGGAACACCAAGTAAAATGTGGTCGGAGGTCATGCAGGAGAGAGGTGACGCGTGCCGAATGTAGACTAGAGACTAAACATAATGGCCACTCAACACCTTTATTGCAAACCACAACACCTAATCAGAGAGAGAGAACTAAAGGGAATACCCTGCCATAGTGGCAGTTTGGGGTGGGGGGAGACGGGACTGGGGAGGGTGGGAGGGATGCTGGGTTTACGGGTGGTGGAGAATGGGCACTGGTGAAGGGAAGGGTTCTCGAACTTTGTATGGGGGAAACATGAGCACAAAAATGTATAAATCTGTAACTGTACCCCCACGGTGATTCACTAATTAAAAATTTAAAAAAAATTTTAAAAACTGGTTTTCAGTATTAAAAATGATATATCAGAAGGATCAAACACAAGGTAGTAGACATTTTATAATTTGTAGCTGTGATTTTTGCTTTCATATTACCACGGTGTCATGAAGTGCTCCCATAGTGTCTCTAAAATTTTTTTCATTATCTGCAATGTCATCATGAATCCTCTAGCATCATACTTTAGTCAAAGGTCTGTCTTTAGCATTTGATTGAATTATGTGTGATGTGTCAGACTGGAAGTCACATGATAAATGTCTCAGTAAAAATCTCTGTCGTACTCTTGATTTATGTGTGTTCTCTTTGAATCATGAGAACAGCCTTACTAGCAGACTTTGGAGTTTGAGTACCACCTGTTTCTGAATCTCAGTTGACAAAAACATTGGAATGACAACAACTCATTTACTTTGAAAGTGTCTGCGGAATATAGTGGCTATTGCTCATCTCTTATTCTCTAAATTAAGCATTGCTTCAAAATGAATACCAGATAGTAATATTTGTGTAAAATACATTTATATATTGCCACATTTAATCATATTTTGATGTTGACATTAAGTTACTCTTGAACAACCACTGGGAAATCTATCTAAATTAACCTCTTTTGTTGTTGTTGGGGCCGAGGCAGTGTTAAGCTTCATACTGTGGTCTCAAGCTTTATTCCTGGTCCTGTTTCAAAGAATCACTTATGGTCATATTCTGGGGGCCCAGATGTCATACTAGGGATTTTAACTGGGGTCAGCTGCCTACAAGACAATTGCCTTAACCCTTTTACTGTCTGCCAGGTCTAATAAGTATCTATTCTTTATAAGCTTATACCTTAAGGATAACTTACTAAAGTTTTAAATGATTAATAATACAAAGATTAATATAACCAAATACAATTATGAAAGCACACTAGAATAAAAGAAATATAATTAAGACTCACATTTCAGTCACTAAGGTTACATGCAAAGAATTTTTAAATGGTCTAAAACACATCATTTGAAATGATTAGCACTAAATCAAAGGGTAATCATTGTATTAGAACATCAGCTTCAATATAAAAAACGTTATAATAAATTTACTTAGTTGGAATCTATTGTTTCTGATGTGCATCTGTCAATTCTAGCAGTTTTAGTTTTATTTTATAATAAAATAAATTTTTCCAAAAAACATCATTGTCATATGTAGCTAGAATAATGAGGAATCGTTCATTTGACACATACAAAAGAACCCTAAGGACATTTTATTACTATGAATAGTAAAGTAGGATTTTAAAAATGCAATTTTCCCCCATTTTACCTAGGAATAAAAGATTTCTAACTTGTATTTTTAAAAAAACTGTTTGAGACAGAGTACTAGTACATAGGGTAGGGCTTTTTGCCTGGCACACAGGTTGGATCCCGGGAATCCCATATAGTCCCCTGACCACCTCAGGAATAATTCCGGAGTGCAGAACCAGGAGTAACCCCTGAGTGTCTGGGGGTGTGGACCCAAAAGTCCAAAAAGTAAAATTTTAAGAATAAATAAAAAGAACTATAGCTTTATTTTTTAAGTTCGATTGAAATTCAACAGATGCTTCTTCACTTAAATATCGCTTTTAGACACAAGGTTCGCATAGTCAGTTATATGAATGGACTTTTAGAGTGGCTCTAGAGAAAATGAAAATCACATTCATAAAAAGCAAGGTAGAGCAAAGAGAGTTGTAGGATTGACGAACATCACTGTCTCTATTTCACTGCCATTCATGCTCGCTCTCCATTTCCACAAAGAAATTACTCCCCGATGTTTTTTTTTTTATTCCACCCCAAGTCTCGGGTGGAACTTTGGTTGTTTCCAGATTTTGGCTATTGTGAACAGTGCTGCAATGAACATAAAGGGACAGATGTCATCTCTACTGTGCTTGTTTGCATCCTCGGGATATATTCTCAGAAGTGGTATTGCGGGTCATATGGAAGTTCAATTTCTAGTGTTTGAAAGACTGTCCATGTTGTTTTCCAGAAAGGCTGGACCAGTCGGCCATCCAACCAACAGTGAAAGAGCATCCCTTTCTCCCCACATCCAGGCCAGCACTGGTTGCTTTTGTTCTTTTGAATGTGTGCCAGTCTCTGTGGTGTGAGATGATATCTCACTATTGTTTTGATTTGACTAGCGAGGTGGAGCATTTTTTCATGTGCCTTTGGAACATTTGTATTTCCTTTTTGAGGAAACTTCTGTTCATTTCTTCTCCCCATTTTTTGATGGGGTTGGAGATTTTTTTTTTAATTTTTATTATATCACCATGTGGAAAGTTACAAAGTTTTCAGGTTTATGTCTCAGTTATACAATATTCAAACACCATCCCTTCACCAGTGCCCATATTCCACCACCAAAATCCCCATTATACCCCCCGCCAGAGCCCCCCCAACTGTATAACTGATGAATTTCACTTCATTTTCTCTCTACCTTGCTTACATTCCATACTGCAAAACAAAACTCACTATTGTTGTTGGAGTTTCCCCCCAATGAAGACAGCCCTACTAAGGAAGCATTTGATAATTGGTTTGTCATTAAAAGATTGTATGTTTTCAGTTTTTAGAAAAGGTCGCACGGCCGCATTAGCGGCCGCGCGGCTCGGATGTGTTCCAGTCCCGCAACCCAGAGCCGTGTTAGTTGCTTCTCAGTGTCGCCAGGGCTCCATCCGGAGAAGGTGTGCCTGCTGTACCTCCTCCATCTGGATCCCTGGTGTTGTTGGCCCGGATTCGGGTCCGGAGCATTTCTCCGGCCGGCCGCGTTGCTCACCAGACTGCCTGGCCTCTTCTCTGTTGAAGGTGGGAAGATGGCGCCGAGGGTGGGTCGAGGGTGGGACTTCCGGCGGCCGGGACCATTTGGAGTTTGGGCAGGCGCTGCCCCACGGGGTTGGAGATTTTTTTTCTTGTACAATTCTACTACTGTCTTGTATATCCTGGATATTAATCCCTTATCAGATGGGTATTGGGTAAATATACTCTCTCTTCTGTGGGCTCTGTCTGTATTTTGATCACTTTCTTTAGAAGTGCAAAAACTTCTTAGTTTGATATAGTCCCATTTGTTTATGTTTGCTTCCACTTGCATGATCAGTGCTGTTTTATCCTTAAAGATTAAAGACCTCAATATCAGACATGAATCTGTAAGGTACATGGAGGGAAATGTAGGCAGAACCCCCCATGACATTGACGCTAAGTGACCAGTCTTTAGATGAATTGAAAAACAGGATGACAAGCGTAATTTCTTGGTTGCATCAAGCACATAGCCTCAAGAGGTCCACAGGATGACCGCAGTGAGAATGAGATTCATCATGATCAATTACAATGATCACAATAGGCAATACATTATAGGTTTTACTATAAATAAAAGGTTTGCTCAGACCCTATGGCGACTGACTCTGAGATAGCAACACTCCCAGAATCAAAGATCACCCTCCTCCCCAGCCGGAGGACAGGACTCATAACCCACCTGGAAAGCTACAAGGCTGCATTCCATGCTTTGTCACATCAGGACCCCATACAGATGACAGAAGACAAGGTTCAACACATCCCACTGGTGTTTGCACCTTTTCCCACCCAAGACACTTAAAAACCCCTTTAGTCTCCTCAGGTCAAAGTTCTAACCCAGCCAGTCCAGGGGCCAATGTAGAGTCCATCTGGGAACACCCCTCAATAAACTTCTATTCCTTCCCTTTTACTGTCTCTGTCCCTATATCTGCACCAGACAGGGCCCTCAGCATAAAACATGCAGTTTTATATTGTCCCCGATCTATCAAATATGCTGTTTTATATTGTAGCATATTGTAATAACTTTACTAAAAAAAATTTAAACATGTCATTTGAGCAGAACTCCACACAGAACAAGTATGACACTGATACCAAAAATTATTGCCAAAAAATCCTCATGGTGATGGGCTCTTGTCCATACATGGGAGAAAAATCACAGGACATGGCTGAGGCACATGAAATCAGGTTTATTTCTCCTTGACAGGAGGAAAATTCTTGCGTGGGAATATCCAGAGTGCCTTGGTAGCAAACACAGGTTCTCAAAAGAGCTTTAGAGCTTTCTGTGCCCTAAAGCCTGAGCACATGGTTCTGACAAGGAGATCTGGAGGAGAGAGACAGAACTCTCTTACAGATAAAATATAAACGTTCTTCATCTGATTATTATAAATACCAAAAGTAAATGCAATGTTTTAAAGGAGGGATTCTCAGATCAACCTTAAACTCAGAGCACAGGGAGGAGAAAGACTGGAGGGGAGAGAGAGGAGACAGATCGGGGGATTAAGGTACAAACGTGGTGATAAGAAATGATAGGGCCAAATATCCAAACCACGGGGTCAACCACAATGAAATCAAGACTGCAACACCCAAACTTAGCAAAGTGCCTGACAAGAGGGCAGGCTTGGGGGTGGAGAGAGGGGTATGGGAAGGAACCTGGACACACTGGTGAGGAGGGAGGGAAGTTGGCACTGGTGGTGGCATCGGTGCTATAATACTGGATGTCTAAACTCAACTATGAGTAACTGTGCAGATCACACTGCTTTCATAAAATAAGAAGAAGGAAAAAGAAAGGTACTATTAAAAAACTTGATTGCCACCATCAAAAAAAAAGTCTGGTTTCTGTTGCCTTGGGGATAAGTAGGAAGTTTCAGGTTTTAAATGTCTTCCTTGGCTTTTCGTGCCAATTCTAGGGCCCTCACAGTGAGGTCAACCAATCCCAGAAGCCACTATGCCATCCCAGAAAAGATTTGCATTTTATCTGTCTTCATAACTAAGAGTTAAAAGTCACTCTCACTATCATCCCATTGCTCATCAATTTTGTTCGAGTGGGCACCAGTATCGTCTCCATTGTAAGATTTGTTTTTACTGTGTTTGGCATATCGGATACACCATGGGTAGCTTAGCATACACTAAATTAGGACTAAAATAATATCAAAATACCTGAGGAATACTATTCTTTTCATCACCCAAAAATATGATTACATATAGAATGTACTAGGTCAAAGCTAATGGTTTTCTTCAATTAACATGTATTATTTTTCAAGTGTTCCTTAACGTTATTTCAGTTAAGAATGACCTATCTAGCTCAGAAAAACAAAAATCAACACGGGATTATTTTGCTGTTGATCAATCCATAAAGAGAGCATTGGAGATAGGAAGTCACAAAATGTATCACAGCTAACCCCTGAGAAATTATACAAAAATTAAGAGACTCAGGTTCCCTCTAATTGTTTATGAAAAGATTCTCCAATATTGGTATTCACTGGAAAATATTCAGTAATTGTTGATTTTTATGAACAAACAAATGAAGAAATAGGTGCAATGATTCATCATAAGTGGTAGACTGCTGAAAGCTTCTTTGTGGATCCCTTTCAAGACATGCACAAAAGCAGATTAGCTCTCTCTGTAATGACCAAGGACAACTCTCCCACAGGATCATAAAGAATGTTCCATTCATAAGTAGATCTTCAACATCTCACAAATTGAATGCCGAAGCTCATCACAAGGGATATCATTCCAGCCCCATTGGTTACCAAAATGTAACACTACACAGTGTTCAATGCCATGAGTGGGTTCACCTGGGTACCAGAACCTGAAAAAGGAGACTACGGTAAGTGTGTTTCTCAAACTGTCTTTGAAAAGAGACAGTGAAGCAGGGGCTGCCATAGAGCGTTATGGAGGTCAGGTCAGAGACACACAAATCATGGCTTCCCCCCTCCTCACACATGGCCCAACCATCTGTCGCTGGCATTTCCCCTGAAAATGGGGCTGCCACCCCCCAGAGCTGCCCCGTCCCATTGTGTCACACACCCTCCCTGCACACCTGCCTCTCTCTCTCTCTCCATGCCTGTGCCCTGATTCCATGGACTCATTTAGTGATAAAAAATTTTATCCTGCTCATATCAATAGAGTGGTTTTTTTTTATGTACTGCTTTTGAGTATGAGACTTCTTTAAAATATCTTTGATTTGATGCTTCTAGATTCCAAGCGAGGCTGAGTCATCGAGGGTACCCCAGGGAAGACTGGGTTAGCCGAGCGCCCCCTCAAATAGAGCCCCAGCAGCACTCTCCACAATCGCCACAATCTGCCACCATGCTCATGGCCAGACGCCACTGCTCGGGATGAGCCTCACCCAGAAATGAATCCATGAGAAAAGCTCGGGGATGAAAGATGTAGTAGAGAGTATGCAGAAATTGTTTGCCATAGAGGCAGGGGGAAGGTTACTGGGGTGTGGATACTGGGGACACTGGTGGTAGAAAATGTGCACTGGTGGAGGGATGTGTGGCCCGATCATTGTATGAATAACACTCAAAATGAAAGCTTTAAATCGTGTCTCACGGTGATTCGATTAAAAAAAAAGAAAAAAGGAACAAAAGAACCAGGTATACAGATTTTGTGACTGAAATCTCCAAGCTTTCACAGAGTTGGGGTTAGGCTATGTCCCCCCAATTCCCTGTACTTCCAGAAGCCCTGGCAGTCTCTCTCTCTCTTTCTCTCTCTCTTTCTCTCTCTCTCTCTCTCTCTCTCTCTCTCTCACACACACACACACACACACACACACACACACACACACATGCTTCAAAGTTGCCACCCAGTTAAAATTTAACTCAAGCTGTGTCACCCCATCCAAAAATTTTGATCTGGAATCATTTGCGGGTGTGCAACACCTTAAACTCTATAGCACTGATAAACCAAGAGGAGCATACCAGATTAAATGGATGTAATGTAGAAGCCAACCAATCTTCATTAATAAAATATTAATATGCCCCAATATAATAATTAATAAAATATTAACCTGTACCAACATCTTAGTAATCTCATACAAGAACTTATGGCTCCAGGTGAAATACAACAATGATTACTGGCTTTCTTCTAAGGAAATATTTTATAATCATTCAGTTGGCAAACTATTGATAATAATTAATATATATATTTATATGTATTTATATATAATAAATTATTGAGAGCCTGCTATGAGGCTGAAGGGGTGGTTGGAAAAGTTGGAGACAATGGTGGAGGGAAGGTGTAATGGATGTGGAACTGCTTTTGGAATATTGAGTGCCTGTAAAACAAATCACCATGAACAACTTTGTATACCACGGTGTTTATATAAAGTTTAAGGGGAAAACAACAATTTTAAAAAATGAATATAATTACATTTCTTAGAATAAATATCTCTGATTATACTACTGTTATCTAAGATCATTGGATCTTAGTCTGCTCTTAATCTAAAAAACATTGAACTAGAGGGGCTGGAGTGATAGCACAGTGGGTAGGGAGTTTGCCTTGCATGCAGCCGACCAGGTTCCATTCCCAGCATCCATATGGTCCCCTAAGCACCGCCAGGGATAATTCCTGAGTGCAGAGCCATGAATAACCTTTGTGTGTCACGGGGTGTTACCCAAAAAGCCAAAAAAAATTTGAATGAGAGTCTATCCCCATACATTTCACATCATTCCTATGAGTCTCTAAGCTATTGACTTACTAAATTGTACTAAAGTATCTAGGAGTTGGGTTTTTTGTTTGTTCGTTTTTGTTTTGCTTTTTGGATCACACCCAGCTGTTCAGGGGTTACTCCTGGCTCCTCACCCAGAAATTACTCCTACAAGTGCTTGGGGGACCATAGGACTGTTACAGATCGATCCAGTGGGAAGGGGAAGTGTGTGCAAGGCAAAGACCCTCCCTGCTGTACTATTGCTCTGGCCTAAGAGGGTTTTTTTCACCTACATAAATATAAGATACATTAGGACTATCAAATTTAGCTCTTTGCTTTATGGTGGGGCTTACATTTTAAAAATGGCTATGATTTTACTTGACATGAATTTTATTATCTTGAATCTATAAATTCATAAGCACAGGCTTTCATATCAAATAAACCTGGGTTGTTAGACAATCACTGCCACGACGGAAAACTTTTTCTGAATTATCTAAACTCTATAAATTCAGTCTCCTCATTTTTATAAAGAAAAAGAGAAAATGATGCTCTATAGACTTCTTGAGGTGATTCTCTATAGACTTCAGAATACAAATTAAAACATGCAAACCAATATCCAGAAGTTATGTTTGAGCTCTATTGTTTTAAAAGCTGCTAGTGGCAGCACCCTAAATTCCCTACAGTCTGCAGGACTCAGGATCCCCTTACCAAATTGAATACTCACGAGGCACTGTGATTGTATGGGGTCTCATTAACCCATTCCCAGTGACCATTCTGAAGATCTGACAGCCCAAAATAATAATCACAACTCTCATCCACATTTTTGTTAATAAAGTCCTAGGAAAGAATAGAAGTCAGTTAGAGTTTAAGTAGCATTCCTCTAGATATCCGTTCTTTAAAGCCTTAGGAGAAAGAACACCAAAATGAAAGGGTCCATGAAAAGGCGCCCAGGGTTCGGCCCAGAGTTCTAGGCTGTGACTGAACCATACAGGATCCAAGGTATCTCTCATAAAGATGGTGTTTGTCTTAAGTGTTCAGGCCTCTCTAAAAGCCACACAGACAGGACAGCTTATCAAGGACTGACATAGGTATGCACACTGATGGCGCCAGATGAGAAGAACAGTATGATCAGGAAAATATCCCCTATCCTCTCCAAAATTGCTCTCATAGTGAGCTTATGTAGAGAGAAGGGAGAGAAGTATGAGGGGTCTCCTTTCAAAGAACATTAATGCCATTTATGAAGGCTCCTGTCTCATACCTAAGGATATTCCACTGACACAATTTCCTTATCCCTTTGGCGATTAGAATTTTAATTTAGGATTTTGGAACAGAGTCGATTAGAGAACTGCAGTGCCCGAAACACAGGGCAGAGATTTCTGTCCATGGACACTCACACCCACATCATCAGTAGGAGATTGGAGTCTTCAAAGCGCTGGAGAAATTTTGCACGTGAATTCTCTTTACATTGATAACAATGATGAAGTTCGAAAAATTTATCATTGTTTATTCCTTTCCTATTTCACTAATGGCTGTTCACAATTGATCATGTATTGTATATTTCTTCTTTCTTCTGATTGTTGATAAGAGTTCACAACAATTATCAATTACCTGGGCTGGTAATTGATTACCTGCCCAGGGCTGGAGTGAAAGCACAGCAGGTAGGGCTTTTGCCTTCCATGTGGCCGACCCGGGTTCGATTCCTCTGCCTCTCTTGGAGAGCCCCTAAAGCTACCAAGAGCATCCCACCCAATGGCAGAGCCTGGGAAGCTACCCATGGCACATTGAATATGCCAAAAAGAGTAACAACAAGTGTCACAATGGAGTCGTTACTGGTGCCCGCTCAAGCAAATCGATGAGCAACGGAATGACAGTGATACAGTGACAGCGGCAGCTTATTATTGTGGCAGTTGTTGTCATTTTATCAGTGCTTGGAGACCATAAGAGCCAGACCTCCACTCACAAGTAGTTCTCAATTGGCTACAAAATGCTGGAGGTCAAGCTTAGGGCTGACGCACCAATAGCAGAATGGCTGCCAGTAGATTAACCTCTCTGCTAGGACCCATCTCCAGGTACAGGGCCAGAAATAGCCCCGTTGAAACAGTAAACTTTATAAAATATATCTAGGTTCATATTCTTAACTGATAGTTCAAGTTCAAATATGCCCATCTTTCCACTCAAGCCTCCACATAGTACCTTCAATTTCCCACAATATTATTGGGGAGTGCAAGGGGAGGATTTAAATGGAATCAAAAGAAGGTGTAGAATGCAAAGACTTAGATGTTGCATCCCACCTATTGTATCCAAAGCCTTATGCCTGGGCAGCAACACCCCTGACTGTGAGAACTTCCGCCCAAACAGGAGAGGGGGACAAGGCTGGCAGGACCGTGACTCCCACATTGACCGGAAAGTACCTGCTCCTCCTTGCTGTCGACCACCAGCAGATGCGCCTGCATCCCCGCACAGTGCTTCTTACTGTCAGTCCAGGTTTGTTCCTCAGAAGAAACAAAGTAGCAATTTGAACCAAATGGTTTCCAATTCTTCGGGCAGCAGCTCCAGGATTTGCCTGTGTTGATACTTGGCCGTATTAGTACAATATGAGACAAGTGATGTTTTTGTTGTTTGGGGATCACACCCAGCAGTGTTCTGGGGCTACTCCTGGCTCTATGCTCAGGAGTGAGCCCTGATGGTCCTCAGGGGGTCATATTTGGTGCCAGAAATAAAACCATGGTTAAACACATACAAGTGCCATAACCCCTTGGCCAAAGACAAGGAATTTTAAGTATGTGTGCTGTTGAAAATTAAAGAGCAACAGAGATCTTGTGGAACCACAATGCTCATGTTCACCGAATAGTAAGCAGGATCCGTCCCTATCAGGCCTAGTGTAGGTCAAACCCACCTGCACCAGGCAATAACGGGCATTTCTCCATTTCCTTCCCTTTGTGCAATTAGTAAAGGTAGCTAGAACCAAAATATTTTTCAATACCCCTGACTTGGGAGCTGGAGAAAGAGTCCAGTGGGCAGGGTGCTTGCCTATAAATGGCAAATCCGAATTCAATATCCAGTACCACAAATGGTCCCTGGGCCTCACCTGGAGTGATTTCAAAGTGTAGTGCCAGGAGTAGCCCTGAGAACCACAAATTTATGGGGATGGGGGGAGGAAACCTTAAAAAATATATTCGGAATCACAGAAAAAAATGCAAAAATGTCCCGTTTTCAATGGAAAATCTCTTTTTATAACAAGAACCACTAAATTCTCAAAATTGGCCATGGCATAAATTGTGTTCCCCTAAAACACATAGGCTGGAACTGTGAACCTCAATGAGATTATGCTTAGAGGCAGAGCCTTTTAGAAAATAAGTTTGGCTAAGTTAAGTCATAAGAGTAGGACTTAATTTTTTGGGGCCTAGAGCTATAGCACAGCGGGTAGGGCGTTTGCCTTGCACACAGTCGACCCAGCTTCTATTCCCAGCATCCCATAGGGTTCCCCAGCACTGCAGGAGTAATTCCTGAATGCAGAGCCAGGAATATTTCCTGAGCATTGCCAGGTGTGACCCAAAAAGCAAAAAAAAAAAAAAAAAAAAAAAAAGAAGAGTAGGACCTTTGAACCCAAGTAAAACTTTTGACCTTTCAAAAAGAGGATGATAGACCAGAAATGTTTCTCCTTTTCTCTCCCACCCTCTCCCCCTCTTCTCCATCTCTCCCTCTTCCTCCTCTCTTTCTATGCTCTCTTTCTCTTTCTTCATTTCCTTCTCTCTCCTTCTTTCCCTCTCTCCCTCTCTCCTTTCCCCTCTCCCTGCCTTTTGTAAAGTCATTTGAAAGTCAAATGAGAAGTCATTTGAAGTCGCAGCTAGAAAACAGCTCTCTGTGAGCCTGAGACGTCTTCCTCAACAGAAACCAATTCTTGTTGGTACCGGACCTCGGCCCTCCAGCCTCTGGGTCTAGAGGAAAGTAAATATCTATTTTTTAAGGTGCTCAGTTTGTTGTGTCATTGCAACCTAAAATAATATTGTATTGCCATTCTGGTACCTTCAAAAGTGGAGGAAACTGAAACAAAACAGAATATTACAGCGTCAACTCTATCCAATAAGCATGTTGTGTATTCTCTAGGAAACCATTCATACGCATGAAAGATTTGTGCTTTCTTAAAACACAACTGTATTAGCTCTCTCTTGAGGAACACAGTTTTAACAGATGTGGGAGGGAAATAAGAGTGAACATAAGAAACGAAGACTGAAGAAATCCAATGGAGTGATAGTACAGTGGGCAGGGCACTTGCCTTCCATATGGCTGACCTTGGTGTCACCCCTGACACCCCATAACATACTCAGAGCCACCAGCAGTGATCCCTCAATGAAGAACCAGGGTTAAGTTTCTTAACCAGGGTTAAGTCCTGAGTAGGTGTGGCAAAAAAGAAAAGAAACCAAAAACTATGCAATCACATATTCACAGAATAATCAAAGATATGCTCACAAAATAATTTAATCCTGATATATATATGTATATATATACATATATATATGTATATATATATATGTACACTTTAAACTATTTTGAAACAGCACTTAAGTATGCTTGACTCATGAACCTTACTGGAACTATTGATTTTTGATATTTACCCTTATATTCAGCAACTCATTATGGGCTATTAGCTCTTACCTTCCACGGCCAAGTTTTCTTTCTTACATTCCAATAAAGTGTGTGTCACTTTTTGGGTTAACGTTTCTTCTGGAACACATTTAAAACGGATTTGAAAGAGAGCTAGAAAAAAAATAACACCATTCATTTTCCTCATACTGTTAAGGCCTTTTCTTTTACTGTTACTTTCTTGAATGAAACCCACTAACACAAGAAAGAAAGAAAGAAAGAAAGAAAGAAAGAAAGAAAGAAAGAAAGAAAGAAAGAAAGAAAGAAAGAAAGAAAGAAAGAAAGAAAGAAAGAAAGAAAGAAAGAAAGAAAGAAAGAAAGAAAGAAAGAAAGATACTAACCATGACAAAAATATCTCATTGCCAAGCAGTCAACACATTCTAATCCTACAGATGTTGAAACTGCAGACACTTTTCAAATGGGATAAAGGATGTTATGACAATTCTTGTAATGTGGACCTAAGGGCAATTATCCATCCTCACGTTCAACTATAAGTGGGTGAAGACGTGCAAGTGCTAAGCCTTGGAGAAGGAAGAAGAGGTGAGAAATAGTTAAACATTTCTATCTGAATACGTAAAATCATGTCTTTGGGGAAGAAAACCATCAGATCAGAGATCTAGGTGACCTATAGACAATTTTTTTAAAATCTAACTAGGAGGGAAGTGCACTTGTTTCTTTATTCTTTTCACTTTCATCATTCCTAGCTGTCATGCCTCTGTACACCTGCACACGTGATCCCTCACAATTTAGAGATAGACCTATCTGCCCCTGTAAATGGTGAAATTTGTCTTTTTCTTCCTCACCTCCCTCTATCTCCCTGACCCACAATGCTGCCTTCCACTTCACACTCTACTCTTGTAATGTTCCAACCACATGCTTGGGACACTTCTTAAGTCTCTCTTCTTGGGGGTGAAGCAATACCACAGCGGGTAGGGTGTCTGTGTAGCACGCAGCTGAACCGGATTCGATTCCCAGCATCCCATAGGGTCCCCTGAGCACCGCCAAAGGTAATTCCTGAGGGCAGAGCCAGGAGTAACCCCTGGGCATTGCTAGGTGTGACCCAAAAAGCAAAAATAAATAAATTTAAAAAAATTTTTTAATTAAGGTTCTCTTCTTGGGGCCACCAAGTTCATTGATGTTTGGAGGGATCGATCATGATGGGAGATGTGTGCTGAAAGTAGAAAAGGACCAAAAGTGATAGCCTCTCAATATCTATATTGCAAACCATAATGCCCGAAAATAGAGAGAGAGAGTATGGAGGAAATTGTCTGCCATAGAGACAGAGGGAAGGTTGGAATGGTGGGGATATACTGGGGACATTGGTGGTGGAAAATGTGCACTAGGGAGGGATGAGTGTTTGATCTTTGTAAGACTGAAACTCAAATATGAAAGTTTTCTAACTGTATCTCACAGTGATTCAATTTTTTAAAAAAGGTTCTCTTCTTGACCTCTTGCAATTCTTGACCTCTTGCAATTCTTTTTTTTTTAATTGTTTGTTTTTTTAATCAAATCACCATGAAAAAAGTTACAAAGCGTTCAGGTTTAAGTCTCAGCCATACAATGATCAAACTCCTATCCCTTCACCAGTGCATATGTTCCACCACCAAGAACCCCAGTATACCTCCCATCCCACCCCCACCCCCAACAGTGTGGCTAATGGTCTTCACTTTACTCTCTATATGCTTTGATTACATTCAATATTTCAACAGAAAACTCACTATTATTATTTGGAATTTTCCCCCAACAATCGAACTGCTGAAAAGGCACCATTTGATCCTTTGTTTTCCATTGCTGAGAATGAAGAGTGTATGAGGACAGAGCCAGCCCTAGTCGGGCCCGTGCTCGGCTCCGGCCGGCCGGGTTTTCGGCCCGGGCGCCCATGCCCCTGCAGAGTCGGTGGATGTGGAACAAGCGGGAACCAGAGACAGCTTTAGGAATTGGGGTTCCAGCAAGTGCCTGCACCCATGGATGGAGACTGTGAATTAAGCCTTTGCCCCACGCCGGCTAACGGAGGAAATATGTAATTTCTGGCAGAATTTTCCCAGGACTTTATACAGAAATCCAAAACCGCGCGGACGCAGCAGCGTCCGCGCGACTTAACATTTATAATTGTCATCAATGT
The DNA here is from genome assembly GCF_027595985.1 of Sorex araneus. NCBI lineage: Eukaryota > Metazoa > Chordata > Mammalia > Eulipotyphla > Soricidae > Sorex > Sorex araneus. Next base: position 89,581,177 of record NC_073307.1, read on the forward strand.
GAAAGGGTTCCATTTGAACAGGTCAGACTTGGGGGGGAAACTCCAAATAATAACAGTAAGTTTTTGTTGAAATATTGAAGGTTCTTAATGTAACAGCCACCTCTGGACTATGAGCTAAGCAAAAGCCCCACGCTGGCCAACGTGGTGTGGAGTACACCATACTATGAGGCGCAGGAAGGGGGATGAGGGGGAAAAATTAAAAAAAAAAATGGAAAAGGAAAAAGAGAAAAAAAAAGAGAGAGAGTTATGTCAACTATAGTGAGTTTTGTGTTGAATTATGGAATGTAATCAAGGTAAAGAAAAAATGAAGTGAAATTCATTAGTTATACAGTAGGGGGTAGGGGGTGGGGGCGGGGGGTAAACTGGGGTTTCTGGTGGTGGAATTTGGGCACTGGTGAAGGGATGGGTGTTTGAATATTGTATAACTGACATATAAACCTGAGAACTTTGTAACTTTCCACATGGTGATTTAATAAAAATTAAAAAAAAATAAATAAAATAAAATAAAATACTTATGTTGAAAAAAAAAAAAAGAAATACTTACGGTCTTTTTGAAAGACCACATAATTTAAACTTCATCATCACTTTAGCAGTCCTTTCCCCCACTATATTGTAAGTCCTTATCTCTGCATTTAAACTATGTGATATACACTGTTATCTTTATATCTATCTTAAAAAATACATTGGTGGTGGAGAATGGACATTGGTGGAGGGATGGGTACTCGGCCATTGTAGGACCGAAATGTAATCATGAAACTGTGTAAGTCTGTAATCTCATGACGTTTCACTAAAAAATTAAAATTAAGATTAAATTAAAAATAAAAAAATAATAAAAAAAAAGAGTGTATGAGGTCACTGTCGAAGCCACACGGTTTTGGATTTCTGGTATTTTAGTAATTAAGTCCAGAGAAATTTCTGCCAGAAGTGGCATCACTGCAAGCTCGTACCTCCGGTTAGTGGGCTCTGTAAGTAGCCGCGTGGCCACCGCCGCTGCCGCCACCACCACAGAAAGGAAAAGCCGAGAGAGAAAAACCGTTCCCCTCCCGGGGTGGCATGGGGTCTCAGCTCACTTCACAGTCTAGAGGCATTTCTGTAAGAGGCCTCTGGGGACCGAAGGTAGTTAGTAGGCCTCCAGGATCATGGTATTTTAGGAGCAAAGGAGCCCTTCGTGTGCGGCTGCTCCGGGTCTCATCTGGTCGGAAAGCGCGTCTTGCAATTCTTGAACTCAGTTCTCTTCACTTCATTCGTGGGACCCCATTGTTTCCTGGTTCTGCCTCACCTTTCTTTATGTTAACTTGTTTCTGTTTTAAACTTTTTTATGGAATCACTGTGAGATACATCCTTACAAAGCTGTTCATGACTAGATTTCAGTCATACGGTGTTCCAACACCCACCCCTCCACCAGTGTACATTTCCCAGCACCAGTGTCCCCAGGTTCCCTTTTCTCACCCCCCTCCCTCCACCCCCTTTCTGATGCTTCTTAATCTCAATAGTCTTCTTGCATCATTTAAAAAATCAAATATTCCTCACATTTATTGCTCATGCTTCTTTAATTACTTTTAAGTTCCTTTATATTCATCCTTCTTTCAATTGTAACATTTCTTATCCTCCCTCTCATTGGATACCCTTTCCCCAAATGATAGCATGAGTAACAACTGTTACATATGCAACATGTAATAATAATTCAAAAATCCACTTTTTCAAAATCCAAACAATGTCTCCCACCAGACATATCCTCTTGAGGTTCTGAAATTCAATGGACCCAAACTTAACCATCTTCACGCAAAAACCTGCTACCCTTCCTATAGCATACACCTCTGTGAATGTCTCCATTTTGAGTTCATCAGTTGAAAATACCTGAGCCACTCCTGAGTTCTTTAAATACCTTATCTTTAGACCTCAGTATTCATCAAGTCTCTACCTCTTTAATTCTACCTTTTCATTGTTATTCAAATAATATCATGTGGTACCATTATTCAAGGGATGGTATCATCACTACCTTCCATTATCCTCCTCTTTACTACCATAAACCTTAGGGCAAGTTCTAACTGTTTTGCAAATGAATAATGTATTGGTATTCTATATTTTGTTTTCAACTTTGTCTCTGTCATGTTCAAATAAAACTATCAAATGCGTATTTCTATATGTTGAATTTGATCACCATATCTCCTCCATTTTTTAAATTCTACTGTAACTCTCAATCTCAATAACTGATAAATTCAAGAATGTCCAGGGGCTAGAGTGATAGCAAAGCAGGTAGGGCATTTGCCATGCACGTGGCCGACCCAGATTCGATTCCCAGCTTCCCATAGGGTCCCCTGAGCACTGCCAGGAGTAATTCCTGAGTGCAGAACCAGGAGTGACCCCTGTGCATTGCCAGTGTGACCCAAAAAGAAAAAAAAAGTCCAAAAGTGTCCACCTTTTCTGTAGCCACACTCATGTTCAATATTACTCCTCAACAAGTGGAGTCTAATACTACATCACTTCAACTTGAGATGACTCTAAGATTTCCTTTAGTTTGTCTGAAGGATTTTGTTATCAATATAGAGTGTTTTTGTTGCATGTATGAGGACCTGGGTGCAGCCCCTCACACCCCAACATTGGGGAGGCAGGAGAGGACAGGAAAACTGGGATGATCTTAAAACTTCCTTAGCCGTCAGAATGCATAGAGCAATTCTTATCAATTCTGCGCTGTGGTTCCAAGAAATTTCTCTGACTTTCACTTTTAGAAACCTAAAAGTCACCTTGTGTGATAAACTCAGGCTAGTCTAGGGAATTATGTAATAAGTGTGACCAAATTGCCAACTGACATGCTCTTCTTCAAACACAAACTTGTCCCCAACTGCTACCTGACTGTTTATGTGAGAATGCTTTCAGTCAAATCAAAGAATCTCCCAGTTGATTGGTTAAAACTGCCAAATCACAGAAACAGATGTTTGATATTTTAACCACTAAGTGTAAACTGTTTTATAAATTTAAAAAGATAATTATTTTTTAACAATTTATCTCTTCCCCCTAGGTCAAAGTGCTGACTGCATGCTTCCAATAGAAGTGCTCTTGGCTCCATTCTCAGCATCTACTGGGGAAACCCCAAGCTCTGAGTCAATAGCCACGAGCACCATGCAGTAAGACTATTTCATGGAAGAGTGGCTAAACTTGGGGCTGGAGCAATAGTACAGTGGGTAGGGCGTTTGCCTTGCACGCAGCCAACCCAGGTTCGATTCCCAGCATCCAATATGGTTCCCTGAGCACGGCCAGGGGTAATTCCTGAGTGCAGAGCCAGGAGTGACCCCTGTCCATCGCCAGGTGTGACCCATAAGGCAAAAAGACAAAAGAGTAACTAAACTCAAAGTACCAAGTTTCCAATGGATGCCGATTGGTTATGTTCAGCCTAAAGAAGACTTCAGCTTGCTGGTGAAATCCATTATTAAAATGCGAGTGTCAAAAGGATGCTATCTCTTCAGGTAAAGAAGATATTCTATGCAAATTCAATTAGTTACTTACTGACAAAGACAATTAAAAATGAGATTTTCAGCAGCAGAAGAATCAGCAAACAGGCAAGAAGTAGTCTGAGGCAACCAGTGTTTCTTTGGGAAGGCCGAATCTTCTCTTCTAAAGCTGCAAGAGAAATCAAATTAAGTTCATCAGTGATACAGTCAGGCCAGTCCCTCCTCTTTTCCCTTTCCTGTGATTAATACAAATGATATGACACTTAAAAGAAAAGGAAATAATAGAATTCATTGTAGAAACTTAGGAAAACACATAAGACCATAAGTTCCTCAATTAAGGATTCCTACTTTGAATACTTTGATCTTAAAACATTTTAATATTAAATATCCATAGCACTGTATCACTGTCTTCCCATTGTTCATCAATTTGCTCAAGCGGGCACCAGTAACATCTCCATGGTGCAACTTGTTGTTACTGTTTTTGGCATATCAAATATGCCATGGGGAGCTTGCCAGGCTCTGCCGTGCAGGCGGAATGCATTCAGTAGCTCCTTGGGCTCTCCAAAGGGACGAAGGAATTGAACCCGGATCAGTGGCATGCAAGGCAAACACCTACCTGCTGTGCTATCACTCCAGCCCATTAAATATTCATATATTAAATATTCATATGTTACTTAATTGTAATATATTTAAATATGATGTTATAACTATATAATTAAATAGCACTGTAGCACTGTAGTACTGCTGTCCTGTTGTTCATCAGATTTGCTCAAGTGGGCACCAGTAACGTCTCCATTGTGAGACTTGTTACTGTTTTTGGCTTATGGAATATACCACTGGTAGCTTGCCAGGCTCTGCCGCGTGGGGGGGATACTCTCAGTAGCTTGCCAGGCTCTCCTAGAGGGACAGAGGAATCGAATCTGGGTTTGACGCATGCAAGACAAACCCATATATTAATTATGGTTCTTATGTTTTGTTTATATATTTAAATATGATTCAATTATTTCTTATTAAAATATCTAATATTTTAATTCTGCAACATTTTACACAATGACTGGATCACCATATATTATTTGATTACCTACTTTTTAACACATGGCAGCTATTTTTTATTTTTCAGATTTAAAATATTATGGAGGGGCTGGAGCGACAGCACAGTGGGAAGGGCGTTTGCCTTGCACGTGGCCGACCTGGGTTCGAATCCCAGAATCCCATATGGTCCCCTGAGCACCGCTAGGGGTAATTCCTGAGTGCATGAGCCAGGAATGACCCCTGTGCATTGCCGGGTGTGACTCAAAAAGCAAAATAAATAAATAAATAAATAAAATATTGTGGAATTTCAGGGAATTTTCTTCACATTTGCATATGTATATGTTTGATCATACGCACCACCGAAGATATATTGCCATTCCACCGCCAGAAAGATTCTCCTACCTGCCGTTTTTCTTCATTATTCTTTTTCTATTTGCATAGAACTATTTTATAGGCTTTATAGGCTACTAATTATCTAAATTTATTTTTCCCCAAAATTTTGTCAATCCTTATATAATGCCAGAGCTGCTAAGTCTTTAGAATCAACCGTTATCGAGACATTAAGGTATGGTTAGGTCCGTTTGATTAATAAATTATGTTAAGAATTATCCTTTTCGGGAGCTGGAGCGATAGTACAGGAGGGAGGGCATTTGCCTTGCACACGGCTGACCCGGGTTCAATCCCCGAACAACCCATATGGTCCACTGAGCAGCACCAGGAGTAATTCCTGAGTGCATGAGCCAGGTGTAAGCCCTGAGCATCATCAGGCATCACCCAAAAAGAAAAACAAAAGAATTATCCTTTTCTTGGGACAAGAGATAAAGCATGAAGGCGTGTGCTAGACCCCATGTGATTCTCTAAGTGTGAGGATCTGACACACGCTGCCTAGCAACACAATGGTCTAAGGACTGAGCACTGGACTATTTGGACACTTGACAAAGTATCACTAGGAATATTTCTCTGAGTCCCTGAGCATTGCTAGGGAGGCCCCAGAATAAAACAATCGTGTTCTCTTAGACAGGAAGAAAAAATGGTAGTGACCAGAGGATAGCAGAAAAAAGGGAGCGTGATCAAGTGTCAAGTGTGAATCAAGTGAATCAAAGTGTCAACTATATGGTGGAAGAAGGAAACTAGATTTTTCAAAGTGGTTCTAGCAGATGCTGAGTTGTAATGCTATAGACTGCAAGCCTATGGAACGTCACAAACCCTATCTTCTTTAAACTGTATGTTGCAACTCAGCTGAGGTCACATAAATAATACGATCTTCATGGAAAAAAATTAGCAGTAGTAAGATGTCTTTGAAATTGTAATGACCCCAAATTAATTCAAAAGCAATCACATAATGAAGCTGAGGTCTTCCTGGCAACTCACACCCACATTACATTCTGCAGTGGACAAGTTTTAAACCTGTTATAAAGCAATATTACTTCGATAAAAGAAACAATTTGGCTGGAAAAATAACACAAAAGGCTGAGTGTATGCCTTGCATGCTGGAGACCCATGTTACCTCCCTGGCAACACATGATCTCCTAAACATCAAGAGGAGAGGCTCCCCTCACGGACCCAGGAGGAGCCCCTGAGTAGCTCGGGTGTGGCCCTCAAGCAAAAAATAAATTAATTTTCTCAATGTTATGATATATTCCCAAGTAAGGAGGGGCACCCTCAGTAATATATAATATGATTTCAATATTACAAAAGAAAGGCTTACATTTGCTTACATCCATAGTTATATCCATTAAAATTACTAGTATCTCTAGATGATAATAATATAATTCAAATTCTGTGTGCCTTTTTTTCTATAATGAGCACTTCAATGTATACTAAAGTTTTATATGCAGTTTTTGTTAGAGGAAGAAGAAATTTTCCTGAGAATTCTTCATATTTCCACAAGTTTTTGGAAAACTGAGCAATCATAATCACATACATATATAGTGTTTCTTAGCTTCTTCTACACCATATGTTTTTTTCTTTCTGTTTTCCTCTATGTGTAACATATATTACATGCGACTCAAATATCTTGCTCTACTCCCCCAAACTATATTTAATCTATCGTGGGTATTAGTATTAAATAAATTTTTTGGGTGAGGCCAGAAAAATAGTACAGGAGTTAAGTCCCACCAGACGTAATTCCTAAATACAGAGACAAGAGTAACTCCTGAGCATTGTCAGGTGTGGCCCCTTGATGTCTTCCTTTCCCCAAAAAAAACAATATTATGATGACAGAGATATTTCCCTTGAAATGTAATGAACTGTTTTTGTAAGACTTTCCTGAATTTAACATGTGGTGGTCCTTTGTTATCCCTGAGTCTACAACTATAAATAAACACACACGGTCCTGCAAAACTCTTCCTCTCTAACTAATCAAGGAATGGAACCCATTCATTCATTCATCAGTGGTTCTGCACTGGGCTGATGGTTACAAGAGTGGAACACAGATCTCCTGACTGTAAACTCATTCAACCCCACAAGGCAGAACAACGCTGAATTTAACAGCACTCCCTTTTTGCATGACTGGGTGCGTGGGTGAGGATTAGTTCCTCACACCTCACATTTGGCGGAGTCACACCTCTTCCTGCTTCGTATTAAACAACTCAAGCTACTAACGCATTTCCCAACTACAGCCAATAGAAAAAAAATTGCAACTGATGTCACCTATGCTTATCTGACACTCTTCCGTTCCCATCATTCATCTCATTATGAACTCGCAGAAAACGTTTCTTACCTGCAGGAGCCTGTGCTGGGGCAGCCAAGGACTGGGGTTTGTTTACGAATCTCATTTCACCGCACTTGCTCTCTGTCGTCATATTGAGGAGAGACGCTCTGCTCTCTTCACACCAGCCTCCCCATCACTCTGAGAGCAACTGAAAGCAGCGCTGCAGGACCACCGAGGTCCCACCAATCACACTGCCCAGAGGAATCTCCTGAGAGCTAAAACTCTCAGCCAGAGGTTTGATCCCCAGGACAAACACAGCAAAAATCAAGGACCTTAGAATAAGAAGAAAACCTGCCACAAAAATAGGAACTTGGAAACAAAATAGAATTTACGGGAAGGAAAAGCAAAGAGGAAGCTTTTCTTTTTTGAGCAACACATATTCCCCACAGTGGCACGGGCATGGCTTGGGCACTGGTGGAGACGGGGTGCAGCGGCCAGTGGGGTGTCCCCCACTGCCCTGACAACGCTTGGGGTCCACAGGCCTGTCCCAGGTGGGACCCCCTGCTCGCCCTCCTGGAGGTGTGCTACTTAACATTAAACAAATCTACCATAGAGTATCTGCTATGTAAAAAAATGTAAGTAAATGTGATCAATTAAAATAAAAGATTTGGTATTTTATTCACTGTGGTACCACGAGTATACTTTCATTTAAATTGTTATCGATAGTATCTGAGATAGTGGTTGTTTAAATAGTTTTCCTTTGGGTAGAACCGTGGTAAGAATCTACTTAAGTGGATTTGAGTTCTTTTTTACAGAATAAGTAGCCACCCCCAAATTTAGTGATAAAAACAAGTATTGGCTGGGAAGCGTACACTGGTGGCGGGATGGGTGTTGGAACATTATATGACTGAAACCCAATCATGAACAGCTTTGTAAGGGTTTATCTCACAGTGATTGAATTTTTCATTATTTTAATAAAATAAATGTTTTCAAAAAACATCATTGTCATATGTAGCTAGAATAATGAGGAATCTTTCATTTGACACATACAAAAGAACCCTAAGGACATTTTATTACTATGAATAGTAAAGTAGGATTTTAAAAATGCAATTTTCCCCCATTTTACCTAGGAATAAAAGATTTCTAACTTGTATTTAAAAAAAACTGTTAGAGACAGAGTACAAATACATCAGGTAGGGCTTTTTGCCTGGCACATGGCTGGCTCAGGTTGGATCCCAGTTATCCCATATAGTGCCCTGGCCATCTCAGGAATAATTCCTGAGTGCAGAACCAGGAGTAACCCCTAAGCATCTATGGGTGTGACCCCAAAAGTCCAAAAAGTAAAATTTTAAGAATAAATAAAAAGAACTATAACTTTATTTTTTAAGTTCGATTGAAATTCAACAGATGCTTCTTCACTTAAATATCGCTTTAAACACAAAGTTCACAGTCAGTTATATGAATGGACTTTTAGAGTGGCTCTAGAGAAAATGAAAATCACATTCATAAAAAGCAAGGTAGAGCAAAGAAAGTTGTAGGATTGACGAATATCACTATCTCTATTTCACTGCCATTCATGCTCGCTCTCCATTTCCACAAAGAAATTACTCCCGGATGTTTTTTTTTTCTTGATTCCACCACAAGTCTCGGGTGGAACTTTGGTTGTTTCCAAATTTTTGCTATTGTGAACAGTGCTGCAATGAACATAAAGGTACAGATATCATCTCTACTGTGCTTGTTTGCATCCTCGGGATATATTCCTAGAAGCGGTATTGCAGGTCATATGAAAGTTCAATTTCTAGTGTTTGAAAGACTGTCCATATTGTTTTCCAGAAAGGCTGGACCAGTCGGCCTTCCAACCAACAGTGAAAGAGCATCCCTTTCTCCCCACATCCAGGCCAGCACTGGTTGCTTTTGTTCTTTTACATGTGTGCCAGTCTCTGTGGTGTGAGATGATATCTCACTATTGTTTTGATTTGACTAGCGAGGTGGAGCATTTTTTCATGTGCCTTTGGAACATTTGTATTTCCTTTTTTGAGGAAACTTCTGTTCATTTCTTCTCCCCATTTTTTGATGGGGTTGGAGATTTTTTTCTTGTACAATTCTACTACTGTCTTGTATATCCTGGATATTAATTCCTTATCAGAGGGGTATTGGGTAAATATACTCTCTCTTCTGTGGGCTCTTTCTGTATTTTGATCACTCTTTCTTTTGAAGGGCAAAAACTTCTTAGTTTGATGAAGTCCCATTTGCTTATGTTTGCTTCCACTTGCATGGTCAGTGCTGTTTTATCCTTAAAGATTAAAGACCTCAATATCAAGACATGAATCTATAAGGTACATGGAGGAATATGTAGACAGAACCCTCCATGACATTGAAGCTAAGGGACAAGTCTGTAGATGAATTGAAAAACAGGATAACAAGCATAATTACTTGTTTGCCTCAAACACATGACCTCAAGAGGCCCACAGGATAACCACAGTGAGAATGACATTCACCATGATCAATTACAATGATCACAATAGGCAATACATTATAGGTTTTACTATAAATATTGTAAGGTTTGATCGGACCATATGGTGACTGAGTCTGAGATAGCAACACTCCCAGAATCAAAGATCACCCTCTTCCCCAGCCGGAGGAGAGGACTCATAACCCACCTACAAAGCTACAGCTGCATCCCATGCTTCTTCACATCAGGGCCCCCTACAGATAACAGAAGGTCAGGTAAAATGCATCCCACTAGTGTTTGCACCTTTTCCCACCCAAGACACTGTTACCCAGAGTGCCTTGGTAACAAACACAGGTTCTCAAAAGAGCTCTAGAGCTTTCTGTGCCTGGGCCACAGCCTGAGGTCCTGGTTCTTACCAGGTGATCTGGAGGAGAGAGACAATTAAAATATAAATGTTCTTCATCTGATTATTCTAAATACCACATGTAAATGCAATGTTTTAAAGGAGGGATGCTCAGATCAGCGTTAGACCCAGTGCACAGGGAGGTGAAAGACTGGAGGGGAGAGAGAGAAAGAGACAGATCGGGGGATTAAGATACAAAGGTGGTGGTAAGGAATGATAGAGCCCAATATCCAAACCACGGGGTTAACCAAACTGAAATCAAGACTGCAACAACCAAACTTGCCAAAGTGCCTGACAAGAGGGCTGACTGAGGGGTGGGGAGAGGGTTTGGGAGGGAACCTGGACACATTGGTGGAGGAAAGAGAGAAGCTGGCACTGGTGGTGGGATGGCTGCTATAATACTGGATGTCTAAAGCTCAACTATGCGTAACTTTGTAAATCACACTGCTTTCATAAAATAAGTGAAGGAAAAAGAAAGGTACTATTAAAAAACTTGATATCCACCATCCGAAAAAAAAAGACCTGGGCTCTCCGCCAAGATGCAACCCAGGTGGCCACACGTTTGTGCAGCCACTCTGATGTTGATCGACCACAATCCAGAGGCCAGCTAGACTACTTTGGGTACCAGCAGCTGCTTGCAGCAATGTCTCTAGACTGTGAACTAAGCCATAGCCCCATGCTGCCCCAAGAAGGGAAATGATGCAATTTCTAACATAATTCTCCCTGGATGTAGTTACAAAAATACAGAAATCTCAAAGAGACTTCATATCTCTTCATTCTCAGCAATGGAAAACGAATTATCAAATGCTTCCTTGTCAGCGGGTCTGTTTTTTTGGGGGAAACTCCAACAACAATAGTGAGTTTTGTGTTGAAATATGGAATGTATTCAAGGTAAAGATAAAGTGAAGTGAAATTTATTAGCTACACAGGCAGGGGGTGGGTGTGGGTAGGAGGTATACTGGGGTTTTGGTGGTGAAATATGGGCACTGGTGAAGGGACGGGTGTTTGAGCATTGTATAACTGAGACATAAGCCTGAAAGCTTTGTAACTTTCCACATGGTGATTCAATAAAATAAATATTTTTTTTAAAAAAGGGCCTGGTTTCTGTTGCCTTGGGAGTAGAAAGTGTTTGGGTTTTAAAAGTCCTCCTTGGCTTTTCCTGCCTGTTCTAGGGCCCTCACGGTGAGGCCAACCAATGCCAGAAGCCCCTATTCCACCCCAGAAAAGATTTTCATTTTATCTGTCTTCATAACTGATAGTTAAAAGTAGCATACTCTAAATTAGGACTAAAATAATATCAAAATACCTGAGGAATACTATTCTGTTAATCACCCAAAAATATGATTACATATAGAATCTACTGGGTCACAGCTAAAGTTATTCTTCCATTAACGTGCATTATATTTCAAATATTAGATAATGTGATTTCAGTTAAGAATGACCTATTTGGAGCTGGAGCGATAGCACAGCGGGTAGGGCATTTGCCTTGCACACAGCCGACCCGGGTTCAATTCCCAGAATCCAATATGGTCCCCTGAGTTCCACCAGGAGTGGTTTCTGAGTGTAGAGCCAGGAGTAACTCCTGTGCATTGCCGGGTGTGACCCCAAAAAAAGAAAAGAATGGCCTATCTAGCTCAGAAAAACAAAAATCAACACTTGGGATTATTTTGTTGTTGATCATTCCATAAGGAGAGCATTGAAGATAGGAAGCCACATACTGTATCACAGCTGACCCCTGAGATATTATACATAAATTAAGAGACTCGGGTTCCCTCTAATTGTCGATGAGAAGATTCTCCAATATTGGAATTCACTGGAAAATATTCAGTAATTGTTGACTTTTATGAACGAATAAATGAAGAAATAGGTACACTGATTCATCATAAGTGGTAGACTGCTGAAAGCTTCTTTGTTGATCCCTTTTAATACATGTACAAAAGCAGATTAGCTGTCTCTGTAATGACCAAGGACAACTCTACCACAGGATCATGGAGAATGTTCCATTCATAAGTAGATCTTCAACATCTCACAAACTGAATGCTGAAGATCATCACAAAGGGCATCATTCCAGCCCCATTGGTGATGAAAATTTAACACTACACAGTGTTCATCGCCATTATTGGGTTCACCTGGGTGCCAGAACCTGGAAAAGGAGAACAGGGCAGGTATGTTTCTCAAACTGTCTTTGAAAAGAGACAGTGAAGCAGTGGCTGCCATACAGCGTTATGGAGGTCAGGTCAGAGACACACAAATCATTGTTTCCGCACTCCTCACACATGGCCCAACCATCTGCTGCTGGCATTTCACCTGAAAATGGGGCTGCCACCCCCCAGAACTGCCCCATCCCATTGTGTCACAGACCCTCCCTGCACACCTGCCTCTTTCTCTCTCTCCATGCCTGTGCCCTGATTCCATGGGCTCCTTTAGTGATCAAAAATTTTATCTTGCTCATATCAATAGAGTGGGTTTTTTTATGTACTGCTTTTGAATATGAGACTTTTTTAAATCATCTTTGATTTGATGCTTCTAGATTCCAAGTGAGGCTAAGTCATCGAGGGCACCCCAGGAAAGACTGGGTGAGCCGAGCGCCCTCTCAAATAGAGCCCCAGCAGCACTCTCCACAGTCGCCACAATCGCCACCATGCTCATGGCCAGACGCCACTGCTCGGGATGAGCCTCACCCAGAAATGAATCCATGAGAAAAGCTCAGGGATGAAAAATGTAGAGAGAGAGTATGCGGAAATTGCCTGCCATAAAGGCAGGGGAAGGGTTCGGATGGGGGTGTGGATACTGGGGACACTGGTGGTAGAAAATGTGCACTGGTGGAGGGATGTGTGGCCCGATCATCGTATGAATAACACTCAAAATGAAAGCTTTGTAATCGTGTCTCACGGTGATTCAATTTATTTAAAAAAAAAAAAGGAAAAAGAAATAAAACTCAGGTACGCAGATTTTGTGACTGAAATCTCCAGGCTTTCACAGAGTTGGGGATGGGCTACCTCCCCCCAACTCCCTATACTTCCAGAAGCCCAGACAGTCTCACACACACATGCCCCAAAGTTGCCACCCAATTAAAATTTAACTCCAGCTGTATTACCCCATCAAAAATTTTGGATCCGGAAGCATTTGCCAGTGTGCAACTCCTCGAACTCTATAACACTGATAAACCAAGAGGAGCATACCAGATTAAATGGATGTAATGTAGAAGGTGCAGCAGAGCCTAGCAAGCTAACTGTGCGTATTGGATATGCCAAAAATAGTAACAATAAGTCTCTCAATGATAGACGTTACTTGTGCCCGCTCGAACAAATGATGAGCAACGGGATGACAGTGAATATAGAAGGCAATAAATCTTGATTAACTAAATATTAACCTGGCACAACATAATATTTAAAAAAAATATGGGCACTGGTGAAGGGATTGGGTGTTCGAGCAGTGTATAACCAAGATAAGCCTGGAAACTTGGAAACCGTAACTTTCCACATGGTGACTTAATTAAAAAAAGAAAACTAAAAAAAAGAAATCAAATAAAGTCACGCACTAATATATATTTATTAAAGAGAAAACATTATGTGTATTCCACAGTAAAGTTAATTATTTTGAAAAAATACAAATTAAAAAAAAACTTGTGGTTTTATTTTTAGTTGCGTATCCAAAAATTTTTTCTTTTGGGGCCGGAGCGATAGCACAGCGGGTAGGGCGTTTGCCTTGCACGCGGCCGACCCGGGTTCGATCCCCGGCATCCCATATGGTCCTCCAAGCACCGCCAGGAGTAATTCCTGAGGGCAAAGCCAGGAGTAACCCCTGAGCATCACTGGGTGTGACCCAAAAAGCAAAAAAAAAAAAAAAAAAAATTTTCTTTCTTGGCAATCCCATCACCCAGACCAGATTCTGTTGTTTTTCTTTTCCAGACCAGATACTTGAGGAAAAAAATAGTTTAAAAAAATCTTATAAGCTTTTAACAAAAAAAAAAAAGAAAGGTGCCTGACAAGAGGGCACTTTAGGGGTGGGGAGAGGGGAATGGGAGGGAACCTGGGAATATTGGTGGAGGACGGAAGGATATGTGCCATGGTGGTGGGATCAGTGCTGCTATACTGTATGCCTAAATTCAACTATGACTAACTTTGTACATCGCACTGCTTTCATAAAATACGGAGGGAGAAGGAAAAAGAAAGGCACTAATAAAGAACTTTATTGCCACCACCACCCCCACCACCCCCACCCCCGCCAAAAAAAAAGCTCTGCTTTTGGTGATTGAGGCTAAGAAAAAAAGGGCTCAGGTTTTTAAAGTCTTCCTTGGATTTTCTGCCTGTTCTGCTGTCCTCATGGTGAGCCCAACCAATCCCAGAAGACCCTATTTTACCCTACAGAAGACTCATTTTATCTCAGTCTTCAGAACCGATATATTTTTTTAACTTTTTATTAAATCACCATGTGGAAAGTTACAAAGTTCTCAGGTTTATGTCTCAGTTATATAATATTCAAACACCCATCCCTTCACCAGTGCCCATATTCCACCACCAAAAACCCCAGTATACCCCCCGCCCCCATCCCCTACCCCCTACTGTATAACTAATGAATTTCACTTCATTTTCTCTTTACCTTGATTACATTCTATATTTCAACACACAATTCACTATAGTTGTTGGAGTTTCCACCCAGGAAAGACAGATCTACTACCAAGGAAGCATTTGATAATTAGTTTTCCATTGCTGGGAATGAAGAGATATGCAGCCCCACTGCTACAAGTACATAACTCTTCTTCTTTTTTTTTTCTTTTTCCTTTTCCCTTTTTTTTTTCAGCCTCATCCCCCATCCCGCGCCTCATAGTATGGTGTATGCCACGCCGCAACGGCCGGCGTGGGGCTTTTGCTTAGTTCACAGTCCCGAGAGGTGGCTGCTACATTAATAACCTTCAATATTTCAACAAAAACTTACTGTCATTATTTAGAGTTTCCCCCCCCAAGTCAGACCTGTTCAAAAGGAACAGTTTCACATAGCTGACAATTATAGATGTTAAGTCGCGCGGTTTTGGATTTCTATATAAAGTCCAGGGAAAATTCTACCAGAAATTGAATAGCCCATTTTGCAGTCCCAGTGCATTGTTATTAGAAGCTGCGCTGGATGCCCAAAAGTATTAGGTCTCTGGAATCAAAGTCTTTAGGCGCAGAGGGTCCCCAGAACCGATATTTAAAAGTAGCATAGCTAAAATAATATCAAAATACATGAGAAACATTAATCTGTTCAGCAAACAAAAATGAATAACGTAGAATGTACTGCATCAAAGCTAAAGCTTGACTTCCATTAATGTGTATTACTTTTCAAATGTTTCATAATGCGATTTCAGTTCAGAATGACCTATCTAACTCAGAAAAACAAAACAGTTGATCAAACCATTAGGAGAGCATTGGAGACAGGGAGACACATAATGTAATCACAGCTAAACCCTGAGCAACTTGACAAAAATTAGGACACTCGGGTTCCCTCTAATTGTCAATGAGAAGGTTCTCTGATATGGTGTCTTCACTGCAAAATGCTCAATAATTGTTGGTTTTTTTGAATGAATGAATGAAGAAATAAGTACACTGATTCATCATAAGTGGTAGACTGCTGAAAGCTTCTTTGTTGATCCTTATAAGAGATGCACAAAAGCAAATGAGCTCTCTCTGTAAGGGACAAGGACAACTCTACCACAGGATCGTGTAGAATGTTCCATTCATAAGTAGATCTTCAACATCTCACAAATCGAATGCTGAGACTTATTGCAAGATATATCATTCCAGCCCCATTGGAGACGAAAACTTAACACAGCACAATGTTCATAACCAAAATTGGGTTCACCTCGGTGCCAGAACCTGGAAAAGGAGAACAGGGTAAGTATGTTTCTCAAACTGTCTTTGAAGAGAGACTACGAGGCAGGGGCTTCCAAAGAGCGTTATGGAGCTCAGGTCAGAAACACACAAATCATTGCTTCCCCTCTCCTCACACATGACCCAACCATCTGTTTCTGACATTTCCCCTAATGATGGTGCTGCCATCCCCAAAGCTGCCCCAACCCATTGTGTCAGACACCCTCCCTGAAGACTTGCTCTTTCTGTCCATGCTTGTGCCCCGATTCATGGGCTCCCTTTAGTGATCAAAAATTTGTTAACCTGGCCATATAGATAGCATGGGCTTTTTTATGAAGAAGGGGAAGAAGAAGAAAAAGAAGAAGAAGAAGAAGAAGAAGAAGAAGAAGAAGAAGAAGAAGAAGAAGAAGAAGAAGAAGAAGAAGAAGAAGAAGAAGAAGAAGAAGAAGAAGAAGAAGAAGAAGAAGAAGAAGAAGAAGAAGAAGAAGGAGAAGAAGAAGAAGGAGAAGAAGAAGGAGAAGGAGAAGGAGAAGGAGAAGAAGAAGAAGAAGAAGAAGAAGAAGAAGAAGAAGAAGAAGAAGAAGAAGAAGAAGAAGAAGAAGAAGAAGAAGAAGAAGAAGAAGAAGAAGAAGAAGAAGGAGAAGGAGAAGAAGAAGAAGAAGGAGAAGAAGAAGAAGAAGGAGAAGAAGAAGAAGAAGAAGAAGGAGGAGGAGGAGGAGGAGGAGGAGGAGGAGGAGGAGGAGGAGGAAGAGAAATAGGAAGAAGAAGAAGGAGAAGGAGAAAAATAAGAAGAAGGAGAAGAAGAGAAACAGGAAGGAGAAGGAGGAGGAAGAGAAGGAAAAGGAGAAGGAGGAGAAAGAGGAGGAAAAGAAGGAGAAGGAGGAGGAGGAAAAAGAGAAGGAGGAAAAGGAGAAGGAGAAGTAGGAGGAGGAAAAAGATAAGGAGAAGGAGAAGGAGGAGAAGGAAAAGAAGATTATATGCATCAGCAGCAGCAGCAGCAGCTCTGCTATGTGGATTTTCCAGGTTTTTACAAATTTGCTATGGGCTACCTCCCCCTATTCCATTGTAGTTCTGAGGCCCTGGAAGTCAGACACACATACCCCATAGATGCCACCCACTTAAAAGTTTAACTCCATCTGTATCACCCCATCAGAAATTGTGGATTCGGAAGCATGTGCCAGTGTACAACACCTCAAACTTTATAACACTATAAACCAAGAGGAGCATGCCAGATTACATGGATGTAATGTAGAAGGTAACAAATCTTGATTAACAAAATATTAACCTGGCCCAACATAATATTTAAAAAAATATTAACCTGTATCAACATCTTAGTATTCTCATTTAAGAAATTATGTCTCCAGGTGAAATACAACAATCATTACTAGCTCTCTTCTAAGGAAATATTTTATAATCATTCTGTTAGCAAAATATTGAAAACAAATAATATATAATAAATTTTGAGAGTCTGATATGAGGCTGAAGGGGTGGTTGGAAAAGTCGGAGAAATCGGTGGAGGGAAGGTGTAAGGTGGTGGGATTAGTGTTGGAATATTGAGTGCCTGTAAAACAAATCATCATGAACAACTTTGTATACCATGGTGTTTATATAAAGTTTAAGGGGAAAACAACAATTTTTAAAAATGAATAAAATTACATTTCTTAGAATAAATATCTCTGATTCTACTACTGTTATCTAATATCATTAGATCTTATTCTGTTCTCAAACTAAAAAACATTGAACTGGGTCTCTCCCTGTACATTTCACATCATTCCTGAGTCTCTAAGATATTAACTTAACTAAATTCTACTAAAGGCTCTAGGAGTTGGGTTTTTTGTTTTTGTCTTTTGTTTTCCATTTTGGATCACACCCGGCATTGCTCAATGGTTACTCCTGGCTCTTCACTCAGGAATTACTCCTAGAAGTGCTTGGAGGACCATAAGGCCTGCTATGGATAGATACGAGGAGAAGGGGAAGTGTGTTGCAAGGCAAAGACGCTACCTGCTATACCATCTCTATGGGCTAAGATGGTTTTACACCTACATAATATAAGATATGTTAGGACTATCAGCATTTAGCTCTTTGCTTTATGGCAGGGCTTACATTTTAAGAATGGCTGTGATTTTTCTTGACATGAATTTTATTATCTTGAATATGCAAGTTTCACAAGCACAGACTTTCATATCAAATAAATTTGGGTTGGAAGAAAATCACTGCCACTACAGAAAACTTTTCCTGATTTATCTAAACTCTTTAAATTCAGTGCCCTCGTTTCTACAGAGAAAGAGAAAATGACAGTCTATAGACTTCTTTAGGGGATTAGTAGCAGAAAGCAAATTCAAACATGCAAACGAATGTCCAGAATTTATGGTTGAGCTACATTATTTTAAAGCTGCTATTTGGAGCACCCTAAAGTCCCTACAGTCTGCAGAACTCAGGATCCCCTTACCAAATTCAATACTCACGTGGCACTGTGATTGTATGGGGTCTCATTAACCCATTCCCAGTGACCATTCTTAAAATCTAACAGCCCCAAATAATAAGCGTGATTCTTAATTACATTCTTGTTAATAAAGTCCTAGAAAAAAATAGAAGTGAGTTAGAGCTTAAGGCCTTCACTTAGATTTCAGTTCTTCATAGCCACAGGGAAAAGAGAAGACCAAAATGAAAGGGTCCATGTAAAGGTACCCAGGGTCCGGCCCAGAGGTCTAGGTCTTCTGTGACTGAACAATACAGGATCAAAGGCATCTCTGGGAAGATGGTGTTTATCTTAGGTGTTCAGGACTCTACAAACACCCACAGATAGAGCAGCTTATATGTGACTAAAATAGCACAGTGATGTCCCAGATCAGAAGAACAGTATGAACAGGAAAAGACCCCCTTTACTCTTCAAAATCGCTCTCATAATGAGCTTATATGGAGAGAAGGGAAAGAAGTATGAGGGGTCCCCTTTCTAAGAACATTAATGAAGGCCATTCATGAAGGCTCCTGTCTCATACCTAACCATCCCCCACTGACACAATTTTCTTTATCCCTTTGGCGATTAGGATTTTAATTTAGGAATTCGGAACAGAGTCGATTAGAGAACTGCAGTGTCCAAAACATAGAGCAGAGATTTCTGTCCGTGCTCACAAGGACACTCACCCCCACATCATCAGTAGGAGATGGGAGTCTGGAGAAAGCACTGGAGAAGAAATTTTTCACGCAAATTCTTTTACTTTGATAACTCTTAAATTAGTAAATTCACATTGTTATTCCATTCCTATTTCACTAGTGGCTTCTCACAATTGATCATGTGTTGTATATTTATTCTTTCTGCTTCTTGTTGTGGCAGTTGTTGTCATTTTATTAGTGCTTGGAGACCATAAGAGCCAGACCTCCACTCCACCAGTAGTTCTCAACTGGCTACAAAATGCTGGAGGTCAAGCTTAGGGCTGACGCACCAATAGCAGATCGGCTGCCAGTAGCCAGTAGATTAACCTCTCTGCTAGGACCCATCTCCAGGAACAGGGCCAGAAATAGCCCCGTTGAAACAGTAAACTTTATAAAATGTATCTAGGTTCATATACTTAACTGATAGTTCAAGTTCAAATATGCCCATCTTTCCACTAAAGCCTCCACACAATACCCTCCACATAATTTCCCACAGTATTATTGGGGATCACAAGGGGAGGATTTAAATGGAATCCAAAAAGATGTAGAATGTAAAGACTTAGATGTTCAATCCCAACTATTTTATCCAAAGCCTTGTGCCTCGGCAGCAACACCCCTGACCATGAGAACTTTCTCCCAACGAGGAGGGGGACAAAGCTGGCAGGACCGTGACTCCCACATTGACCGGAAAGTACCTGCTCCTCCTTGCTGTCGACCACCAGCAGATGCGCCTGCATCCCCGCACAGTGCTTCTCACAGTCACTCCAGGTTTTTATCTCAGAAGTAAAAAAGTAGCAATTTGAACCAAATGGCTTCCAATTCTTTGGGCAGCAGCTCCAGGATTTCCCTGTGTTGATACTTTGCCATATTAGTACAATATGGGACAAGTGATGTTTTTGTTGTTTTGGGATCACACCCAGCAGTACTCAGGGGCTACTCCTGGCCCTATGCTCAGGAGTGAGCTTTGATGGTACTTAGGGAATCATATTTGGTACCAGAAATAAAATCATGGTTAAACACATACAAGACTAGTGCCATAACCCGTTGGCCAAAGACAAGGGATTTTAAGTATGTGTGCTGTTAAAAATTAAAGAGCAAAAGACATCTTGTGGAATCACGATGTCCATGCTCACCGAATAATAAACAGGATCCGTCCCCATCATGCCTCATGTAGGTCAAACCCACCTGCGCCAGGCAATAACAGGCATTTCCCCATTTCCTTGCCTATGTGCAGTCAGGAAAGATAGCTAGAACCAAAATATTTTTCAATATGCCCAACTTTGGAGCTTGAGAAAGAGTCCAGTGGGCAGGGTTCTTGCCTGTACATGGCAGAATCAAATTCAATATCCAGTTCCACAAATGGTCCCTGGGCCTCACCTGGAGTGATTTCAAAGTGTAGTGCCAAGAGTTGCCCTGAGAACCACAAAATGTATGTGAGAGGGACCTTAAAAAAAACAGACTCAGTATCTCAGAAGAAAATGCAAAATGTTCTGTTTTCAATGGAGAATTTCTCTTTATAACAAGAACCACTAGATTCTCAAATATGGCCATGGCTTAAATTGTGTTTCCCTAAAACTCATATGCTGGAACTGTGAACCTCAGTGAGATTAGATCTAGAAGAAAAGCCTTTTAGAAAACAAGTTTGGTTAAGTTGAATCGTACGAGTAGGACCTTTTAACCCAGTAGAACTTTTGACCTTTCAAAAAAGAGGAAGATAGACCGGAAATGTCTCTCCCTCTCTCTCCCACCCTTTCTCCCTTTTCTCCATCTCTCCTTCTTCTTCCTCATTTCCTTCTCTCTCCTCCTTTCTCTCTCGCCCTCTTTCGTTCTCTTCTTTCCCTCCCTATGTAAAGATGAGAAGTCATTTGAGGTCACAGCAAGAAAACAGCTATCGGGGGCTAGAGTGATAGCACAGCGGGTAGGGCGCTTGCCTTGCACGCGGCCAACCCGGGTTTGATTCCCAGCATCCCATAAGGTCCCCTGAGCAGCGCCAGGGGTAATTATTGAGTGCAGAGCCAGGAGTGACCACTGTGCATCGCCGGGTGTGACCCAAAAAGAAAAAAAAAAGAAGAAAGCAGCTATCTGTGAGCCTGAGACATCTTCCTCAACAGAAATAAATCCTTGTTGGTACCGGACCTCGATCCTGCCTATGGGTATAGAATAAAGGAAATATCTATTGTTTAGGGTGCTCAGTTCTTTGTGACATTGCAACCCAAAATGTCATTGCGTTGCCATTCTGGTACCTTCAAAAGTTGATGAGGGGTTAGAGCACTAGCACAGGGGGGAGGGCATTTGCCTTGCATGTGGCCAACCCAGGTTCGATTCCCAGCATCCCGTATGGTCCCCTGAGCACCATCAGGAGTAATTCCTAAGTGCAAATCCAGGAGTAACCCCTGTGCATCACCGGGTGTGACCCAAAAAGAAAAAACAAAAAGAGGAGGAAGCTGAAACAAAACAGTATCAGAGCATCAACTCTATCTAATAACTATGCTGTGTATTCTCTAGGAAACCATTTATACACATGAAAGATTTGTGCTTTCTTAAAACACAACTGTATTAGAACTCTCTTGAGGAACTCAGTTTTAACAGATATGGGAGGGAAATAAGAGTGAACATAAGATTTGAAGACTGAATAAATCAATGCAATGTTAGTATAGTGGGCAGGGCACTTGCCTTCCATACGGCTGACCTTGGTGTCACCCCTGACACCCCATAACATACTCAGAGCCACCAGCAGTGATCCCTCAATGAAGAACCAGGGTTAAGTTTCTTAACCAGGGTTAAGTCCTGAGCAGGTGTGGCAAAATAGAAAAGAAATCAAAAACTATGCAACCACATTTTCACAGAATAATCAAAGATATGCTCACAAAATAATTTAATCCTGATATACATATGTACACTTAAAACTATTTTGAAACAGCACTTAAGTATGCTTGACCCATGAACCTTACCGGAACCATTGATTTTTGATCTTTACCCTTATATTCAGCAACTCATTATGGTCTATTAGCTCTTACCTTCCATGGTCAAGTTTTCTTTCTTACATTCCAACAAAGTGTGAGTCACTTCTTGTGTAAACCTTTCTTCTTGAACACGTTTAAAACGGTTTTGAAAGAAATCTAGAAAAAAATAATATTATTCATTTTCCTCATACTGCTAAGGCTTTTTACTTTACTGTTACTTTCTTAAATGAAACCCACTAACACAATTTATTTTTTAAAAAAAATTAGAAATATGCTAACTGTGAAAAAAATATCTCAATGCCAAGCAGTCAACCCATTCTAATCCTACAGATGTTGAAACTGCAGACACTTTTCAAGTGGGATAAAGGATGCTATGACAATTCTTGTATAGTGGACCTAAGGGTAATTATCCATCCTCACGTTCAACAATAAGCGGGTGAAGACATGCAAATACTAAGCCTTGGAGAAGGGAGAAGAGGTGAGAAATAGACAAAGGATGTAAAATCATGTCTTTGGGGAAGAAAACTATCAGATCTGAGATTTAGGTTACCTGTAGCATTTTTTTAAATCTAATATGGAGGGAAGAGTGTTTGTTTCTTTATCCTTTTCCCTTCCATCTATCCCAGCTGTCACGCCTCTGCACACCAGCACACACAATCCCTCACAATTTAGAGATAGATTACCTCCCCCTTAAACGGTGAGATTTGTCTTTTTCTTCATCACCTCCCTCTACCTCCTGACCAAAAATGCTACCTTCCACTTCACACTTCACTCTTGTAAGGCTCCAACCACAGGCTTGGGACACTACTAAAGGTTCCTTTTTGGGGGATGGAGCAATAGCACAGCGGGTAGGGCATCTGCCTTGAACGCGGCTGAGCTGGATGCAATTCACAGCATCCCATACAGTCCCCTGAGCAACACCAGGGGTAATTCCTGAGTGCAGAGCCAGGAGTAACCCCTGAGCATCGCCGGGAGTGACCCAAAAAGCAAAAATAAATAAATAAAAATTTCAAAAATAAAGGTTCTCTTCTTGGGACCACCAAGTTCAATGATGGTGGGAGGGATCAATCACGAAGGGAGATGTGTGCTGAAAGTAGATAAAAGACCAAACATGATAGCCTCCCATATCTGTATTGCAAACCATAATGGCCAAAAGTAGAGAGAGAGACAGAGAGAGAGAATGGGGGAAATTTTATGCCATAGAGACAGAGGGAGGGTTGGGATGGTGGTGGTATACTGGGGACATTTTTGGTGGAAAATTTGCACTAGTGGAGGGATGAGTGTCCGATTATTGTATGACTGAAACTCAAACATGAAAGCTTTGTAACTGTCTCTCATGTTGATTAAATTTTTTTAAAGGTACTTTTTTTGCAATTTTTGACCTCCTGCAATTCCTGACCTCTTGCAATTCTTGAACACAGTTCTTTTTGCTTTATTCATGGGACCCCATTATTTCCTGATTCTGCCTCACCTTTCTTTATGATACTTGTTTTTGTTTTAATTTTTTTATGTAATCACTGTGAGATACATCCTTACAAAGCTGTTCATCACTATATTTCAGTCGTATGGTGTTCCAACACCCATCCCTCCACCAATGTACATTTCCCAGCACCAGTGTCCCCAGGTTCCCTTTTATCACCCCCACCATCCACCCCCTTTCTGATGCTTCTTAATCCCAATAGTCCTCTTGCATGTTTCAAAAATGTAATATTCTTCACATTTATTGCTTATGTTTCTTTAATTACTTTTAATTTCCTCTTTATCCATCCTTCCTTCTATTGTAACATT
This sequence comes from Sorex araneus, assembly GCF_027595985.1. Lineage (NCBI taxonomy): Eukaryota > Metazoa > Chordata > Mammalia > Eulipotyphla > Soricidae > Sorex > Sorex araneus. Next base: position 89,604,919 of record NC_073307.1, read on the forward strand.
TCTTATCCTCCCTCTCATTGGATACCCTTTCCCCAAATGATAGCATGAGTAACAACTGTTACATCTGCAACATGTAATAATAATTCAAAAATCCACTTTTTCAAAATCCAAACAATGTCTCCCACTAGACATATCCTCTTGAGGTTCTGAAACTCAATGTACCCAAACTTAACCATCTTTACACATAAACCTGCTACCCTTCCTATAGCATACACCTCTGTGAATGTCTCTATTTTGAGTTCATCAGTTGAAAATACCTGAGCCACTCCTGAGTTCTTTAAATACCTTATCTTTAGACCTCAGTATTCATCAAGTCTCTACCTCTTTAATTCTACCTTTTCATTATTATTCAAATAATATGATGTAGTACCATCATCCAAGGGATGGTATCATGACTATCTTCCATTATCCTCCTCTTTACTACCATAAACTTTAGGGCAAGTCCTAACTGTTTTCCAAATGAATAATGTATTGGTATTCTATATTCTGTTTTCAACTTTGTCTCTGTCATGTTCAAATAAAACCATCAATGCGTATTTCTATATGTTGAATTTGATCACCATATCTCCTCCAGTTTTTAAATTCCACCATAACTCTCAATCTCAATAACTGATAAATTTAAGAATGTCCAGGAGCTGGAGCGATAGCACAGTGGGTAGGGCATTTGCCTTGCAGGCAGCCAGCTGGGTTCGATTCCCAGCATCCCATATGGTCCCCTGAGCACCGCTATGGGTATTTCCTGAGTGCAGAGTCAAGAGTGACACCAGTGTATAGCCAGGTGTGACCCAAAAAAGGAAAAAAAAAATAATGTCCAAAAGTTTCCACCTTTTCTGTAGCCACACTCATGTTCAATATTACTCCTCAACAAGTGGAGTTTAACACTACATCACTTCAACTTGAGATGACTCTAAGACTTCCCTTAGTGTGTCTGAGGTATTCTGTTATCAATGTAGAGTGTTAGTGTGGCATGTATGAGGACCTGGGTGCAGCCCCTCACACCCCAACTGTTGAGGACTGCTCAGGACCCTGAACAAAAGAGGACCCCGAAACCTTTACCCTGGACAAACCAGAAAATTCCATTACCAGCTTTGCTTGACCTGAGGCAAAGGTGCCCTTGTGACAAAGGAAATAGCCAAACTCAAGAGGTAAAAGTAGCCCAGGGCAGTTAACTAAGAGACGCCATAAAGCCCTAAAGTAGAATACCTTCCTCTACCTTGTGCCTTCCTCCTGCCAGATGCTCCTGCCAGATGCTCCTGCCAGATAAACCCTTGCCTTCCTCTCCCCACTATTTCTCAATCTACTCTTGGAGAATGTTGTAAGCCCACCTAATACACCCCGAACTTTTCCTTATTTGGTCTGAGAAGACACTTCCCTGATGATTGACAACTTATGTACCAACCCCCTGCTAAGAAAAGTATAAAACCAGCGTGGCAGTTAATAAAGTTGCCCTTGATCGGCATGTGTCGTCTTGGGCCCCCTATTTATTATCCTCACTAGTTTTATTTCAGGTCGGAACCGCTCACAGAACCCACCCAATTAGGAGCGCTTTCCACTGTTGTCTCTCCGCGGGCCGGAGAGATCTCCGGGGGAACGCGCACCCAACATCGGGGAGGTGGGAGAGGACAAGAAAACTGAGATGATTTTAAAACTTCCTTAGCCGTCAGAATACATAGAGCAATTCTTATCAATTCTGCACTGTGGTTTCAAGAAATTTCTCTGACTTCCACTATCAGAAACCTAAAAGTCATCTTGTGTGATAAACTCATGCTAGTGGGGAATTATGAAATAAATGTGACCAAATTACCAACTGACATGCTCTTCTTCAAACACAAACTTGTCCCCAACTGCTAACTGACTGCTTAGGTGAAAAGACTTTCAGTCAAATCAAAAGAACCTCCAAGCTGGTTGGTTAAAACTGCCAAATCACAAAAACAGATGTTTGATATTTTAACCACAAAGTGTAGACTGCTTTATAAATTATAGAAGATAATTATTTTTTAAAAATCATTTATCTCTTCCCCCCTCCAACTTGAGGCTGGAGATACAGGTCAAAGTGTTGACTGCATGCTTCCCATACGGGTGCCTTTGGCTCCCTCCTCAGCTTCTCATGGGGCAACCCCAAGCTCTGAGTCAACAGCCATGAGCACCATGCAGTAAGACCCCAAAACAATCAAACAAATATTCCAGACTATTAGTATAGTACACAGCACTCCTCATGCTGAGGGCCGTTTGGTCTTTGCATGTACAACTTTATTTCTCACAGTTCACTAAACATTCTATGTTCCAGTTATTTACAATTAAGTTGTCCAGATTTTCCTACGCTATCTTACCTCTCTGCTATTTTAATACACAGGGCTCTAGAAAAACCTTCCTTCAGGAAATCTATTCGTCTCTGTGTTTCTCAACCACACACTTATTTCGTATTGAAAACAATGATTTGATAATTTTCTGCTATTCACTGAAACTCTAGATATTCTTGGGAAATTTCCCTGTGGTTCTTTTTCAATTTTTGGATTGTCCCCAGTGCTGAAAAATAAAAGTGGGTAGCAATCAGTGGATATTGAATGACCAATTAAATGAGTGAAATATACATCCAAACATGGACAGGTAAAATATCATAAATACTTAAAGCTAAGGGCCGAAGAGATAGTAGAGTAGATAGATGGCTCCCTGAGCCCCACCAGGAGTGATCCCTGAGAACAGAGTGAGGAATAAGTCCTGAACAATTCTGGGAATGGCCCTCAAAAGTTTTAATTAAAGCCAAGAGTATGTACATTGCAGATAGCAGGATATGGAGATCTACCTCTTTGCAACTGACTTTTACCACATCTATGTAGGATAGGGCAGAAAGAAATAAGGTAAAATTTCAATAGGAAATATTGCCTGAAATATTTTTTCCCATTTCCTTTTCTGTTTGGTCATCCCAAACTATGTATCTGCACTTACAAAGGCCTGGGCAACACTATTAAGGAATAGACATTTGTCCTCACTTAATAACACTAATGTGTGCATATACAAATACTCTTTACTTTCTTCAAATAGAACTGTTGCATTATTTCATGGAAGAATAGCTAAATTGAAATAAAGAACCAAGTTTCCAATGGATGCCTCTTAGTTATATTTCACCTAGAGAAGATTTCTCCTTCAGCTTTCTGGTTAAATCCATTTTTAAATTACCAGTGTCTAAAGGATGCTATCCCTTTCAGAAAGGGTGATATCCCATCTAGATTCAACTAGCTACTTACTGATAAAAGTAATTAAAATTGAGATTTTCAGCAGCATAAGAATCAGCAATGCAGCAAGAAGTAGTTTTCCAACACCAGTGTTAAGTTTTGGAAGCCTAGTCTTGTCTTTGGGAGCTGCAAGAGAAATTAAATTTGGCTCATCAATAATACAGTTAGGCCGTCTTTCCTCTTCTCCTTTTTTTATGATTAATGTGAACAAAATGACACTTAAAAGAAAAGGAAATAATACTATTCATTGTAGAAACTTAGGAAAACACGTAAAAGCTAAGTTCCTACCATTAAGGATTTCTAATTTTAAAATTTTGCTTTTCACATATTTTAATATTAAATATTTCTATGTCACTTAGTCATAATATATTTAACTGCAATGATTTAAACATGTGATCTAAATACAATGTAAATATTTCTTATTAAAACTGGATAATTTTAATGCAGCGACATGTTACAATATGATTGAATCACTATATATGTGCGTGTGTGTATTTTAGTTTTTTGAGTCACTCAGCGATGCTCAGGGGTTACTCCTGACTCTTTCTCAGGAATTACTCCTGGTGGTGCATGGGGGACCCTACAGGATGCCGGAGATGACCTGGGTCGGCAGAGTGTAAGGCAAACAGGCAAACGCCCTCCCCGCTGTACTATCATTCCGGTCCCCACTACATATTATTTAATAACCTACTTTTTTAACACATGGTAGGTATATTTATTTTTCATTAATTTACAAAACTATGGAATTTTGTAATGGGTTTTTTGTCAGGGGGTTATCTTCACAATTGTATGTTTTGTAAGTCTGGTCATACCTACCACCAAAGTTCTATTGCCATTCCAGTGCCAGAAAGATCCTTCTACTGCAGTTTTTCAGCACTCTTTTTTGTATTGAAAGGTATTTCAGTTTACAGGCAAATAATTATCTCAATTTTATCCCCCAATGTTTTTCCACCCTTAAATAATGCCATAGCAGCTAAGTCTTTAGAGTTAACCTTTATCATGTCATTAAACTAAGGTCAGACCTATTTGGTTAATAACTCACACTTAAGAATTATTCTCATGGGGCTGGAGCAATAGCACAGCAGGCAGGGCGTTTGCCATGCACGCACCCCCCCCCACCAGGTTCGATTCCCAGTATCCCATATGGTCCCCTAAGCACCGCCAGGGGTAATTCCTGAGTGCAGAGCCAGGAGTGACCCCTGTGAATCACCTGGTGTGACCTGAAAAGCAAAAAAAAAAAAAAAAAAGAATTATTCTCGGAACTGGAGCAATAGCACAGCGGATAGGGCATTTGCCTTGCACACAGCCAACCCGGGTTTGATTACCAGCATCCCATGCAGTCCCCTCTGCACAGCCAGGGGTAATTACTGAATGCAGAGCAAGGAGTAATTACTGAGTGCAGAGCAACCCCTGTGCATTGCCCGGTGTGACTCAAAAAGGAAAACAAAAGGAATTATTCTCTCCTTGGGATGGGAGAAAAAGCACAAGGAGATACGCTAGACCCTGCGTCATTCTCTAAATATTGCAGAATATGGTCCTGAACAGAGAGGATCTGACACACAACGCCCAGTAACAACATGGTCTCAAGACCTAGCACTGGACTGTTCAGACACTTGACAAAGTACCACTAGGAAGGATTCCCAGGATCCCTGTGCATTGTTAGGGAGACCCCAAAATCAAAGAATCATGTTATATATTTCCTAATTGCATCCAATCTAAAAAATTAGCACCTGATATCACCTATGCTACATTGACGCTCTTCCTTCCCATCCTTTATTTCATTAAGAACTTTACAGAAAACGTTTCTTACCTTCGGCAGCCTGTGATGGGGTGTCCAAGGACTTGGGTGCATTTTTCAATCTCATTAAACCGCGCTTGCTCCTTGTCGGCATACTGACGAGAGACGCTCTGCTCTCTTCACACCAGCCTTCTCATCACTCTGAGATCAACTCAGAGCAGCTCTGCAGGACCACCGTGATCCCACCGATCACACAGGCTCAGAGGAACCAAATGAGAACTAAAACCCTCAGTCGGAGGTTTGATCCCCAAGACCAACACAGCAAAAGTCAGAGCCCTTAAACTCAGGAGGGGAAAAAATGTAATAAAAATCGGAACTTGTAAACCAAATCGAAGATATGGGAAGGAAAAGAAAAGAGGAACTTCTTTTGAGTCACACCTTTATTTCCCACAGTTACTCGAAGCATATCTCGAGCACTGGTGGAGAGGGGATGCCGTGGCCACTGGGCTGTCCCCCACTGCCCGACCCACTCTGGGGGCTGTGGGATGTGGGTCTGTGCCCAGTGGAGACCCTCAGCTCACCGTTCTGGAGGTAGCAGCTGGCACCAGGTCCCTTCCAGGGCTCCCACAGGCCACAGTCATGTGTCTAGGCTGACTGGACGGGACCGAGTATCGGACACCAATGCGTCCCTCCAGTGGCCATGACTGGTGGCCGCTGCGAAGTCCCTGCCGACGGGCAGGGCTTGAGGGGCGCGGGGCGACACCTGCGGAGTGCTGCAGTCCGGGGCGTCCTCCCCGTAATGCTGGAAAAGCTTTAGGGGCAGGTTGTGGTGCGGGTCTGTGCCCGCTGGGGGACCCGGGGACACATGAGACTGCAAAAATAGGGGGGAAGCCAAGGACAAGGGCACACAGAAGAAACACGACCCCCCAGCGAGCACAGGTCTGAGTCTGTTTTCCTCTGGGGCAGCCCGGAGGTCAGCGTGCTCGGGTGCAGGGTGGCCCCAGGGTCACCCCTCCTCTTCGTCCTCGCTGGCACTGGGCACCGTCTCCGCATCTGGCTGTGCCGCTGCTCCAGCCACTCCGTCGACTGCGTCTGCAGCTGCAGGACCAGCCGTTGGTCCACCTGGAGGAAGCTACCAGGTGTTTCTGCCAGAGGCTGGGCTGGGGGTCCCCAGGGAGTGTGGCGCCCTGAGATGATGCAATATTTGTTGCTGGGCTTGGGGGTTGTTCATCAAGTTGGACGTCATGAGCAAAGAAAGAAAAGAGGAACATAGCCACGAAGAAATCTTTCCTGTGGAATCGCTCAGAGGCACTTGCATTTTAGAACCGGAGACTTGCTTGCCCAATAAAAATATTATCAACCATTCAAATAAATACTAGGTTATAAAATTATATTGCGCTCTGGTGATACATCCATGAATTGGGAAGGGCAAAACACTTCCAAAGTATCCCACATTCTTACAATTATATCTCACAGTAGTAAATGGTGAAAATTGCTATGCTTTGCTTGTACATGTTCTCTCATATTTATAGAAGTGGCTGGGGGCTGGAGTGATCGCACAGCAGGTAAGATGTTGCCTTGCACGTGGCTGACCTGGGTTCAAATCCCAGCATCCCATATGGTCCCCTGAAAACCGCCAGGGGTGATTCCTGAGTGCATGAGCCAGAAGTGACCCCTGTGCATTGCTGGGTGTGACCCAAAAAGCAAAAAAAAAAAAAAGTGGCTGAATATATACTATCAATAATCATTTTTATTATGTGGATAGCATGCATAAATGTCCCACGGCTCCATTAAAAATACTCCAGGGCCTGGAGAGAGTAGTGGGTAGAGCTCTTGCCTGGCACACAGTCAGCATGGATTCGATTCCCAGCATCCAACACGATACCCAGAACACAGCCAGAAGAAACTCCTGATACAGAGTCAGGAGAAAGCCCTGGGCATATAAGATGTTGTTCAAACACCAAAGATCAAATGAATAATTAACGCTCCATTTGTAAAAAGCAATCTCTATTAGGAATATTTTAAATGGTGATTCACTATTTTTATCTTAAAAAAACACTATCAAAAATACATTTATTAAAAAAGGTTGTGGTCAGGCATTTTAAATGTTTGGCATCAGATTAATACAGTAACACGACCTGCGAAAGTTTTGTGGTGTCAGGAGCTGAACTCAAAATTTTCAAAATTTTTGAAGACAGAAAAGATCTCATTTAAACCCTTGGAATCTAAAACCTATCATGGAAACCAGAAGGAGAGGGAAAGGCGAGTGAGAGGAACAAGCAGAGGCATTTGATAGCGTGAGGGCTCTGGAATGTGTGGGGCATGGTTAAAGCTCACACAAACGTAGAGATGGAAAGCCCAACTCCAAAAATTTTCAAAGACCTGAACTACTTGTAAATCAATAACCTTTTAATTTAGAACATGGAAAAGACTCAAGCATCTGTGGGTCCATGCACCCAAACATGATTGAAGACCAACCCTGGACACATGTTTGTTGGTGCTGCGTGCCCCTCACTGTATGTGACTCATCGGAGAAAGGAAGACCAAGAAGAAACAGCTACAGTCAGCCTTCTTTCCTGCTTCTAACAGTCAGCATCCCTTGAGGTACCGGCAAGGCAGATTTGAGATCAGATGGCTCCTTTTTTTTTTTTTTTTGCATTTCATTTGTGTTTATGTTTTTTTTTTAATTGAATCACCACGAGACACAGTTAGAGACTTACAAACTTTCACAATTAATTACATTTCAGTCATACAATGAATGAGCACCCATCCCTCCACCAGTGCCCATTCTCCACCACCAATGTTCCCAGTATCCCTCCCACCCCCCATCCCTTCCCACACCTGCCTCTGTGGCAGGCACATTCCCTCTTACCCTCTCTCTCTCTCTATCTATCTATCTATCTATCTATCTATATTTCTATCTATCTATCTATCTACCTACCTATCTATTTCATGAAGCACGCTTCCAGGTATGGGGTAATCCCCCTGGCCCTTGTATCTACTCTTCTTGGGTGTCAGCCTCATGTGCTGGTATTCTATACTCCACATGAGTGCAGTCCTTCTATGTCTGTCACTCTCTTTCTGACTCATTTCACTTAGCATGATACTCTTCATGTCTGGTCAGGGTGATATCGGTGCACGCTCTGCCGAGATGCGACCCGAGTGACCACATGTTTATTTGTGTGGCCACTCTGCTGCTGATGACCACGATCCAGAGGCCACCTAGACTACGTTGGGTACCAGCAACTGCTTCCACCAATGTCTCTAGATTGTGAACTAAGCCAGAGCCCCATGCTGCCCCAGGAAAAGAAATGATGCAATTTCTAACATAAATCTCATTGGACTTAACTACTAAAGTACTAAAATGCAGAAGTCCTAAACCAAGATTTAAAAGAGATATAACACTTCATATCTCTTCATTCTCAGCAGTGGAAAAATAACTATCAAATGCTTCCTTGTCAGCAGGGCTGTTTTTTTGAGGGGAAACTCCAACAACAATAGTGAATATTGTGTTGAAATATGGAATGTAATCAAGGTAAAGAGAAAATGAAATGAAATTTATCAGCTACGCAAGCGGCGGTGGGGGGCGGGGGTGGGAGGTATACTGGGGTTTTTGGTGGTGGAATATGGGCACTGGTGAAGGGACGGGTGTTTGAGCAGTGTATAACCGAGATAAGCCCGGAAACTTGGAAACTGTAACTTTCCACATGGTGATTTAAATAAAAAAAAATTTAAAAAGAAAGAAATCGAATAAAGTCAAGCACTAATATATACTCATTAAAGAGAAAACCTTATGTGTATTCCACAGTAAAGTTAATTATTTTGGAAAAATACAAATTTAAAAAACCTGAGACTTCATTTTTAGTTGCTTATCCAATAGTTTTTTCTTTCTTGGCAATCCCATCACCCAGACCAGATTCTTGAGGAAAAAAATAAATAGTTAAAAAAAATCTTATATGCTTTTAACAAAAAAATAAATAAATAAAAGGTGCCTGACAAGAGGGCAGGTTAGGGGGTGGGGAGAGGGGAATGGGAGGGAACCTGGGAATATTGGTGGAGGACGGAAGGATATGTGCGCTGGTGATGGTATCAGTGCTGCTATACTGTATGCCTAAATTCAACTATGACTAACTTTGTACATCGCACTGCTTTCATAAAATAAGGAGGGAGAAGGAAAAAGAAAGGTACTAGTAAAGAACTTTATTGCCACCACCACCTCCCCCCCCCCCGACAAAAAAAAGCTCTGCTTTTCATGCATGGGAGTAAGAAGAAAAGGGCTCAGGTTTTTAAAGTCTTCCTTGGATTTTCTGCCTGTTCTGGGGCCCTCATGGTGAGGCCAACCAATCCCAGAAGCCCCTATTCCACCCTATAGAAGACTCATTTTATCTCAGTCTTCAGAACTGATATTTAAAAATAGCATAGCAAAAATAATATCAAAATACATGAGAAATATTAATCTATTCATCAAACAAAAATAACCTAAACGTAGAATGTATTGCGTCAAAGATAAAGCTTGACTTCCATTAATGTGTATTACTTTTCAAAAGTTTCATAATGCGATTTCAGTTCAGAATGACCTATCTATCTCAGAAAAACCAAACAGGTGATCAATGTATAATGAGAGCATTGGAGACAGGAGACACATAATGTAATCACAGCTGAACCCTGAGCAACTGGACAAAAATTAGTACACTCGGCTTCCCTCTAGTTGTCGATGAAAAGGTTCTCCGATATGGTGTCTTCACTGCAAAATGCTCAATTATTGTTGGTTTTTTTGAATGAATAAATGAAGAAATAAGTACACTGATTCGTCATAAGTGGTAGACTGCTGAAAGCGTCTTTGTTGATCCCTTAGAAGAGATGCACAAAAGCAAATGAGCTCTCTCTGTAAGGGACAAGGACAACTCTACCACAGGATCATGGAGAATGCTCCATTCATAAGTAGATATTCAACATCTCACAAATTGAATGTTGAGACTTATTGCAAGATATATTATCCCAGCCCCATTGGTGACGAAAATTTAACACAACACAATGTTCATAATCAAAATTGGGTTCACCTGGGTGCCAGAACCTGGAAAAGGAGAACAGGGTAAGTATATTATTGCTTCTTCTCTCCTCACACATGGCCCAACCATCTGTCGCTGACATTTCCCCTAATGATGGTGCTGCCATCCCCAGAGCTACCCCAACCCATTGTGTCTGACACCCTCCCTGCAGACCTGCTTCTCTCTGTCTATGCTTGTGTCCCGATTCATGGGCTCTCTTTAGTGATCAAAAAATGTTATCCTGGCCATACAGATAGTATGGGATTTTTTTGTGAAGAAGGAGGAGGAGGAGGAGGAGGAGGAGGAGGAGGAGGAGGAGGAGGAGGAGGAGGAGGAGGAGAAGGAGAAGGAGAAGGAGAAGGAGAAGGAGAAGAAGAAGAAGAAGAAGAAGAAGAAGAAGAAGAAGAAGAAGAAGAAGAAGAAGAAGAAGAAGAAGAAGAAGAAGAAGAAGAAGAAGAAGAAGAAGAAGAAGAAGAAGAAGAAGAAGAAGAAGAAGAAGAAGAAGAAGGAGAAGGAGAAATAGGAAGAAGGAAAAGGAGGAGGAGAAGTAGGAGAAGAAGGAGGAGGAGAAGAAGCAGAAGCAGAAGAAGAAGAAGAAGAAGAAGAAGAAGAAGAAGAAGAAGAAGAAGAAGAAGAAGAAGAAGAAGAAGAAGAAGAGGAAGAAGAAGGAGGAGGAGGAGGAAGAAGAAGAAGAGGAAGAAGAAGAAGAAGAGGAAGAAGAAGAAGGAGAAGAAGAGGAAGAAGAAGAAGGAGAAGAAGAGGAAGAAGAAGAAGAGGAAGAAGAAGAAGAAGAAGAAGAAGAAGAAGAAGAAGAAGAAGAAGAAGAAGAAGAAGAAGAAGAAGGAGAAGGAGAAATAGGAAGAAGGAAAAGGAGGAGGAGAAGTAGGAGAAGGAGGAGGAGGAAAAAGAGAAGGAGGAGAAGGAGGAGGAGGAGGAAAAAGAGAAGGAGGAGAAGGAGAAGGAGAAAAAGAGAAGGAGGAGAAGGAGAAGGAGAAAGAGAAAAGGAGAAGAATATGATGCAGCAGCAGCAGCAGAAGCTCTGCTATGTGGATTTTCCAGGTTTTTACAAATTTGGCTATGGGCTACCTCCCCCTATTCCATTGTAATTCTGAGGCCCTGGAAGTCAGAAACACATGCGCCAAAGCTGCCACCCACTTAAAAGTTTAACTCCAACTGTATCACCCCATCAGAAATTATGGACCCGTAAGCATTTGCCAGTGTGCAAACTTTATAACACTATAAACCAAGCGGAGCATACCAGATTACATGGATGTAATGTAGAAGGCAACAAATCTTGATTAATAAAATATTAACCTGGCGCAACATAATATTTAAAATAATATTAACCTGTATCAACATCTTAGTAATCTCATACAAGAAATTATGGCTCCAGGTGAAATACATCAATCATTACTAGCTCTCTTCTAAGGAAATATTTTATAATCATTCTGTTAGCAAAATATTGAAAACAAATAATATATAATAAATTATTGACAGTCTGATATGAGGTTGAAGGGGTGGTTGGAAAAGTCAGAGACAACGGTGGACGGACGGTGTAATGTGGTGGTATTAGTGTTGGAATATTGAGTGCCTGTAAAACAAATCATCATGAACAACATGGTATTTATATAAAGTTTAAGGGGAAAACAACAATTTTTAAAAATGAATAAAATTACATTTCTTAGAATAAATATCTCTGATTCTATGGCTGTTATCTAATATCATTGGATCTTATTCTGTTCTTAAACTAAAAAACATTGAACTGGGTCTCTCCCTGTACATTTCACATCATTCCTGAGTCTCTAAGATATTAACTTACTAAATTCTACTAAAGGATCGAGGAGTTGGGTTTTTTGTTTTTGTTTTTTGTTTTCCTTTTTGGATCACACCCAGCATTGCTCAGGGCTTACTCCTGGCTCTTCACTCAGAAATTACTCCTAGAAGTGCTTGGAGGACCATAAGGCCTGCTATGAATAGATACGAGGAGAAGGGGAAGTGTGTGCAAGGCAAAGACTGCTACCTGTTGTACCATCTCTATGGGCTAAGATGGTTTTTCACCTACATAATATAAGATATGTTAGGACTATCAGCATTTAGCTCTTTGCTTTATGGCAGGGCTTACATTTTAAGAATGGCTATGATTTTTCTTGACATGAATTTTATTATCTTGAATATGCAAGTTTCACAAGCACAGGCTTTTATGTCAAATAAACTTGGATTGGAAGAAAATCACTGCCATTACAGAAAAATTTCCTGAGTTATCTAAACCCTTTAAATTCAGTGCCCTCGTTTCTACAGAGAAAGAGAAAATGATTGTCTATAGACTTCTTTAGGTGATTAGTAGCAGAACGCAAATTCAAACATGCAAACGAATGTCCAGAATTTATGGTTGAGCTACATTATTTTAAAGCTGCTATTTGGTGCACCCTAAAGTCCCTACAGTCTGCAGGACTCAGGATCCCCTTACCAAATTCAATACTCACGTGACACTTTGATTGTATGGGGTCTCATTAACCCATTCCCAGTGACCATTCTTCAGATCCGACAGCCCCAAATAATAATAATAACCTCTAATCACTTTCTTGTTAATAAACTCCTAGGAAAGAAGAGAAGTGAGTTAGAGCTTAAAGCCTTCACTTAGATTTCAGTTCTTCATAGCCATAGGGAAAAGAGAAAACCAAAATGAAGGGGTCCATGAAAATGTACCCAGTGTCTGGCCCAGAGGTCTAGGTCTTCTGTGACTGAACAATACAGGATCAAAGTAATCTCTTGGGAAGATGGTGTTTATCTTAGGTGTTCAGGACTCTACAAACACCCACAGACAGAGCAGCTTATAAATGACTAAAATAGCACAGTGATGTCCCAGGTCAGAAGAACAGTATGATCAGGAAAATACCCCCTTTACTCTTCAAAATCGCTCTCATAGTGAGCTTATATGGAGAGAAGGGAAAGAAGTATGAGGGGTCCCTTTTCTAAGAACATTAATGAAGGCCATTCATGAAGGCTCCTGTCTCACACCTAAGGATGTACCACTGACACAATTTTCTTTATCCCTTTGGCGATTAGGATTTTAATTTAGGAATTCGGAACAGAGTCGATTAGAGAACTGCAGTGTCCAAAACATAGAGCAGAGATTTCTGTCTGTGTTCACAAGGACACTCACCCCCACATCGTCAGTAGGAGATAGGAGTCTTCAAAGCACTGGAGAAGAAATTTTTCACCAAAATTCTCTTTCCTTTGATAACTCTTAAGTTAGTAAACTTCACATTGTTATTCCTTTCCTATTTCACTAATGACTTCTCACAATTGATCATGTGTTGTATATTTCTTCTTTCTGCTTCTTGTTGTGGCAGTTGTTGTCATTTTATTAGTGCTTAGAAACCATAAGAGCCAGACCTCCACTCACCAGTAGTTCTCAACTGGCTACAAAATGCTGGAGGTCGAGCTTAGGGCTTTTGCACCAATAGCAGATCGGCTGCCAGTAGCCAGTAGATTAACCTCTCTGCTGGGACCCACCTCCAATAACAGGGCCAGAAATAGCCCCGTTGAAACAGTAAACTTTATAAAATGAATCTAGGTTCATAAAATTAACTGATAGTTCAAGTTCAAATATACCCATTTTTCCACTCAAGCCTCCACATAATACTCTTAATTTCCCACAATATTATTGGGGAGTGCAAGGGGAGGATGTAAATAGAATCAGAAGAAGGTGCAGAATGCAAAGACTTAGATGTTCAATCCCAACTATTTTATCCAAAGCCTTGGGCCTCGGCAGCAACACCCCTGACTGTGAGAAATTCCTCCCAACGAGGAGGGGGACAGAGCTGGCAGGACCGAGACTCCCATGTTGACCGGAAATTACCTGCTCCTCCTTGCTGTCCACCACCAGCAGATGCGCCTGCATCCCCGCACAGTGCTTCTCACTGTCACTCCAGGTTTTTATCTCAGAAGTAAAAAAGTAGCAATTTGAACCAAATGGATTCCAATTCTTTGGGCAGCAGCTCCAGGATTTCCCTGTGTTGATACTTGGCCGTATTAGTACAATATGGGACAAGTGATGTTTTTGTTGTTTTGGGATCACACCCAGCAGGGTTCAGGGGCTACTCCTGGCTCTATGCTCAGGAGTGAGCTTTGATGACCTCAGGGGGTCATATTTGGTGCCAGAAATAAAACCATGGTTAAACACATACAAGACTAGTGCCGTAACCCCGTGGCCAAAGACAAGGGATTTTAAGTATGTGTGCTGTTAAAAATTAAAGAGCAAATGAGATCCTGTGGAATCACGATGTCCATGTTCACCAAATTGTAAACAGGATCCGTCCCCATCATGCCTCATGTAGGTCAAACCCACCTGTGCCAGGCAATAACAGGCATTTCCCCATTCCTTGCCTATGTGCAGTTAGGAAAGATAGCTAGAACCAAAATATTTTCAATATCCCCAACTTTGGAGCTGGAGAAAGAGTCCAGTGGGCAGGGTGCTTGCCTGTACATGGCAGAATCAAATTCAATATCCAGTTCCACAAATGGTCCCTGGGCCTCACCTGGAGTGATTTCAAAGTATAGTGCCAGGATTAGCCCTTAGAACCACAAAATGTATGTGAGAGGGACCTTTAAAAAGAGACTCAGTATCTCAGAAGAAAATGGAAAATGTCCTGTTTTCAATGGAGAATTTCTCTTTATAACAACAACCACTAGATTCTCAAAAATGGACATGGCTTAAATTGTGTTCCCCTAAAACTCATATGCTGGAACTGTGAACCTCAGTGAGATTAGATCTAGAAGAAAAGCCTTTTAGAAAATAAGTTTGGTTAAGTGGAGTCATGAGAGTAGGACCCTTTATCCCAGTAAAACTTTTGACCCTTCAAAAAAGAGGAAGATAGATCAGAAATGTCTCTCCCTCTCTCTCCCACCCTCTCTCCCTCTTCTCCATCTCTCCTTCTTCCTCCTCTCTTTCTATGCTCTCTTTCTCCCTCTTCATTTCCTTCTCTCTCCTCCTGTCCCTCTCACCCTCTTTACTTCTTCTTTCTCCCTGCCCTATGTAAAGATGAGAAGTAATTTGAGGTCACAGCAAGGAAACAGCTATCTGTGAGCCTGAGACACCTTCCTCAACAGAAACCAATCTTTGTTGGTACCGGACCTCGGCCCTCCTGCCTCTGGGTATAGAAGAAAGGAAATATCTATTGTTTAAGGTGCTCAGTTTTTTGTGTTATTGCCACCCAAAATGACATTGTGTTGCCATTCTGGTACCTTCAAAAGTGGAAGAGGCGCTGGAGTGATAACACAGTGGGAAGGGCGTTTGCCTTGCACGTGGCCAACCAAGGTTCGATTCCGAGCATCCCCTATGATACCCTGAGCACCGCCAGGAGAAATTCCTGAGTACAAAGGCAGGAGGAACCACTGTGTATTGCCGGGTGTGACCCAAAAAGAAAAAAAAATGTGGAGGAAACTGAAACAAAACAGAATATCACAGCATCACCTCTATCTAATAACTATGTTGTGTATTCTCTAGGAAACCATTCATACGCATGAAAGATTTGTGCTTTCTTAAAACACAACTGTATTAGAACTCTCTTGAGGAACTCAGTTTTAACAGATATGGGAGGGAAATAAGAGTGAACATAAGAAATGAAGACTGAAGAAATCCAATGGAGTGATAGTACAGTGAGCAGGGCACTTGCCTTCCATGTAGCTGACCTAGATTTCACCCCTGACACCCCATAACATACTCAGAGCCACAGGAGTGAATCCTCAATGAAGAACCAGGGTTAAGTTTCTTAACCAGGGTTAAGTCCTGAGCAGGTATGGCAAAATAGAAAAGAAACCAAAAACTACGCAATCACATTTTCACAGAATAATCAAAGATATGCTCACAAAATAATTTAATCCTGCTATACATATGTACACTTAAAACTATTTTGAAACAGTACTTAAGTATGCTTGACCCATGAACCTTACCGGAACCATTGATTTTTGATCTTTACCCTTATATTCAGCAACTCATTATGGGCTATTAGCTCTTACCTTCCATGGTCAAGTTTTCTTTCTTACATTCCAACAAAGTGTGAGTCACTTCTTGTGTAAACCTTTCTTCTTGAACACGTTTAAAACAGTTTTGAAAGAAATCTAGAAAATAATATATCATTCATTTTCCTCATACTGCTAAGGCTTTTTACTTTACTGTTACTTTCTTGAATGAAACCCACTAACACAATTTATTTTTTAAAAAATTAGAAAGATGCTAACCATGAAAAAAATCTCTCATTGCCAAGCAGTCAACCCATTCTAATCCTACAGATGGTGAAACTGCAGACACTTTTCAGGTGGGATAAAGGATGCTATGACAATTCTTGTATAATGGACCTAAGGGCAATTATCTATGCTCAAGTTCAACAATAAGCGGGTGAAGACATGCCTTGGAGAAGGGAAAAGATGTGAGAAATGGGAAAAGGATGTAAGATCATGTCTTTGGGGAAGAGAACCATCAGATCTGAGATTTAGGTTACCTGTAGCAATTTTTTAAATCTAATACAGAGAAAAGAGCGTTTGTTTCTTTATTCTTTTCCCTTCCATCTATCCCAGCTGTCACACCTCTGCACACCAGCACACGCGATCCCTCACAATTTAGAGATAGACCTACCTCCCCCTTAAACGGTGAGATTTGTCTTTTTCTTCCTCACCTCCCTCTACCTCCTTCCACTTCACACTTCACAACCATAATACCTAACAATGATGCCTTCCACTTCACTTCACACTTCACTCGTGTAAGGCTCCAACCACATGCTTGGAACACTTCTAAAGTTTCTCTTTTGGGGGAGGGAGCAATAGCACAGCGGGTAGGGCATCTGCCTTGCACGCAACTGACCCGGGTTCGATTCCCAGCATCCCATAGCGTTCCCTGAGCACCGCCAGGGGTAATTCCAGTGTGTAGAGCCAGGAGTAACTCCTGTGCATTGCCAGGTGTGACCCTAAGAGCAAAAATAAACAAATAAAACTTTCAAAAATGAAGGTTTTCTTCTTGGGACCACCAAGTTCAATGATGGTGGGAGGGATCGATCACGAAGGGAGATGTGTGCTGAAAATAGATAAAAGACCAAATGTGATAGCCTCCCATATCTGTATTGCAAACCATAATGGCCAAAAGTAGAGAGAGAGACAGAGAGAGAGTATGGGGAAAATTATATGCCATAGAGACAGAGGGAGGGTTGGGATGGTAGGGGTATACTGGGGACATTGGTGGTGGAAAATGTGCACTAGTGGAGGGATGAGTGTTTGATCATTGTATGACTGAAGCTCAAACATAAGAGCTTTGTAACTGTCTCTCACGTCGACTAAATTTTTTTGAAAAAGATACTCTTTTTGGCAATTTTTGACCTCTTGCAATTCTTGACCTCTTGCAATTCTTGAACTCAGTTCTTTTCACTTCATTCGTGGAACCCCATTATTTCCAGATTCTGCCTCACCTTTCTTTATGATACTTGTTTTTGTTTTAAATTTTTTTATGTAATCACTGTGAGATACATCCTTACAAAGCTGTTCATCACTATATTTCAGTCATATGGTGTTCCAACACCCATCCCTCCACCAGTGTACATTTCCCAGCACCAGTGTCCCCAGGTTCCCTTTTATCACCCCCCTCCCTCCATCCCCTTTCTGATGCTTCTTAATCCGAATAGTCTTCTTGCATCTTTTAAAAATGGAATATTCCTCACATTTATCTCTCATGTTTCATTAATTACTTTTTAGTTCCTCTTTATCCATCCTTCTTTCAATTGTAACATTTCTTATCCTCCCTCTCATTGGATAGCCTCTCCCCAAATGATAACATGAGTAACAACAGTTACATCTGCAACATGTAATAATAATTCTAAAATCCACTTTTTCAAAATCAAACAATGTCTCCCACTAGACATATCCTCTTGAGGTACTGAAACTCAATGTACCCAAACTTAACCATTTTCACGCATAAACCTGATACTCTTCCTATAGTATACACCTCTGTGTATATCTCTATTGAGTTCATCGATTGAAAATACCTGAGCCACTCTTGAGTTCTTTAAATACCTTATCCTTAGACCTCAGTATCCATCAAGTCTCTACCTCTTTGATTCTACCTTCTCAGTGGGGAGGGCATTTGCCTTGCACGCAGCCGAGCCAGGTTCGATTCCCAGCATCCCATATGGTCCCCTGAGCACCGTCATGGGTAATTCCTGAATGCAGAGCCAAGAGTGACCCCGGTGTATAGCCAGGTGTGACCCAAAAAGGAAAAAAAATATTATGTCCAAAAGTTTCCACCTTTTCTGTAGCCACACTCATGTTCAATATTACTCCTCAACAAGTGGAGTCTAATGCTACATCACTTCAACTTGAGATGACTCTCAGACTTCCTTTAGTGTGTCTGAGGTATTTTGTTATCAATGTAGAGTGTTTGTGTGGCATGTATGAGGACCTGGGTGCAGCCCAGACTATTAGTATAGTACACAGCACTCCTCATGCTGAGGGCCGTTTGGTCTTTGCATGTACAACTTTATTTCTCACAGTTCACTTAACATTCTATGTTCCAGTTACTTACAATTAAGTTGTCCAGATTTTCCTACGCTATCTTACCTCTCTGCTATTTTAATACACAGGGCTCTAGAAAAACCTTCCTTCAGGAAATCTATTCATCTCTGTTTTTCTCAACCACACACTTATTCAGTGTTGAAAACAATTATTTGACAATTTTCTACTATTCACTGAAACTCTAGATATTCTTGGGAAATTTCCCTGTGGTTCTTTTTCAATTTTTGGATTGTCCCCAGTGCTGAAAAATAAAAGTGGGTAGCAACACTGGATATTGAATGACCAAATAAATGAGTGAAATATACATCCAAACATGGACAGGTAAAATATTATAAATACTTAAAGCTAAGGGCCGAAGAGATAGTAGAGTAGATAGATGGCTCCCTGAGCCCCACCAGGAGTGATCCCTGAGAACAGAGTGAGGAATAAGTCCTGAACAATTCTGGGAATGGACCCCAAAAGTTTTAATTAAAGCCAAAAGTATGTACATTGCAGATAGCAGGATATGGACATCTACCTCTTTCAGCTGACTTTTACCACATCTATGTAGAAAAGGGCAGAAAGAAATAAGGTAAAATTTCAATAGGAAATATTGCCTGAAATATTTTTCCCATTTCCTTTTCTGTTTGGTCATCCCAAACTATGTATCTGCACTTACAAAGGCCTGGGCAACACTATTAAGGAATAGACATTTGTCCTCACTTAATAACACTAATGTGTGCATATACAAATACTCTTTACTTTCTCCAAATAAAACTTTTGCATTATTTCATGGAAGAGCAGCTAAATTGAAATAAAGAACCAAGTTTCCAATGGATGCCTCTTAGTTATATTTCACCTAGAGAAGATTTCTCCTTCAGCTTTCTGATTAAATCCATTTTTAAGTTACCAGTGTCTAAAGGATGCTATCCCTTTCAGTAAGGGCGATATCCCATCTAGATTCAACTAGCTACTTACTGATAAAGGTAACTAAAAATGAGATTTTCAGCAGCAGAAGAATCAGCAATGCAGCAAGAAGTAGTTTTCCGACACCAATGTTAAGTTTTGGAAGCCTAGTCTTGTCTTTGGGAGCTGCAAGAGAAATTAAATTTGGCTCATCAATAATATAGTTAGGCCGTCTTTCCTCTTCTCCTTTTTTTATGATTAATGCAAACAATATAACACTTAAAAGAAAAGGAAGAAATACTATTCATTGTAGAAACTTAGGAAAGCACGTAAAAGCTAAGTTCCTACCATTAAGAATTTCTAATTTTAAAATTTTGCTTTTCACATATTTTAATATCAAATATTTCTTTGTCACTTAGTTGTAATATATTTAACTGCAATGATTTAAACATGTGATTTAAATACAATGTAAATTTTCCTTATTAAATACTGAATAATTTTAATGCAGTGATATTTTACAAAATGATTGGATCACTATATATGTGTGTGTGTATTTTAGTTTTTTGGTCACTCATTGATGCTCAGGGGTTACTCCTGACTCTTCCCTCAGGAATTACTCCTGGTGGTGCATGGGGGACCCTACAAGATGCCGGAGATGACTTAGGTCGGCAGAGTGCAAGGCAAACAGGCAAACACCCTCCCCGCTGTACTATCATTCCGGTCCCCACTACATATTATTTAATAACCTACTTTTTTAACACATGGTAGGTATATTTGTTTTTCATTAATTTACAAAACTATGGAATTTTGTAATGGGTTTTTTGTCAGGGGGTTATCTTCACAATTGTATGTTTTGTAAGTCTGGTCATACCTACCACCAAAGTTCTATTGCCATTCCAGTGCCAGAAAGATCCTTCTACTGAAGTTTTTCAGCACTCTCTTTGGTATTGCAAAGTATTTCAGTTTACAGGCAAATAATTATCTCAATTTTACCCCCCAATGTTTGTCCATCCTTAAATAATGCCATAGCAGCTAAGTCTTTAGAGTTAACCTTTATCATGTCATTAAACTAAGGTCAGACCTATTTGGTTAATAACTCACACTTAAGAATTATTCTCGTGGGGCTGGAGCAATAGCACAGCAGGCAGGGCGTTTGCCATGCACGCGCTCCCCCCCCCCACGAGGTTGAATTCCCAGCTTCCCAGCATCCCATATGGTCCCCTAAGCACCAACAGGGGTAATTCCTGAGTGTAGAGCCAGGAGTGACCCCTGTGCATCTACCGGTGTGACCCAAAAAGCAAACTAAATAAATAAATAAATAAATAAATAAATAAATAAATAAATAAATAAAGATAGAATTATTCTCGGAACTGGAGCAATAGCATAGCAGATAGGGCATTTGCCTTGCACACAGCCAACCCGGGTTTGATCACCAGCGTCCCATACGGTCCCCTGAGCATAGCCAGAAGTAATTACTGAATGCAGAGCAAGGAGTAATTACTGAGTGCAGAGTAACCCCTGTGCATTGCCCGGTGTGACTCAAAAAGGAAAACAAAAGAGAGTTATTCTCTTCTTGGGATGGGATAAAAAGCACAAGGAGATACGCTAGACCCTGCGTCATTCTCTAAATATTGCAGAATATGGTCCTGAACAGAGAAGATCTGACACACAGCACCCAGTAACAACATGGTCTCAAGACCTAGCACTGGACTGTTCAGACACTTGACAAAGTATCACTAGGAAGGATTCCCAGGATCCCTGTGCATTGTTAGGGAGACTCCAAAATCAAAGAATCATGTTATACATTTCCTAATTGCATCCAATCTAAAAAACTAGCACCTGATATCACCTATGCTACGCTGACGCTCTTCCTTCCCCATCTTTTATTTCATTAAGAACTTTACAGAAAACATTTCTTACCTGCGGGAGCCTGTGATGGGGTGTCCAAAGACTTGGGTGCATTTTTCAATCTCATTTCACCGCGCTTGCTCCTTGTCGGCATACTGACGAGAGACGCTCTGCTCTCTTCACACCAGCCTTCTCATCACTCTGAGATCAACTCAGAGCAGCTCTGCAGGACCACCGTGATCCCACCGATCACACGGGCTCAGAGGAACCAAATGAGAACTAAAACCCTCAGTCGGAGGTTTGATCCCCAAGACCAACACAGCAAAAGTCAGAGCCCTTAAACTCAGGAGGGGAAAAAATGTAATAAAAGTCGGAACTTGTAAACCAAATCAAAGATATGGGACGGAAAAGAAAAGAGGAACTTCCTCCCCGCCCCCAGCCTGCAGTTTGGGGATCGCTCTGACTCCCCCACCCCGGCCTGGCATCTTTTGGCAGCTGCATGGTCGCGTCCTGACCACTCCCCGCTCTGCAGGTTAGGGGCGTGTCCTCACCTTAGGGGGCGTGGTCTCAAAAGTGGGCGTGGCCTCCTTCCGAAGCACAGGCCGCTAACGCGGCCGCAGTTCATTTTTGTTATTTCATGCATTGTCCTTTGGCCACAATTGATAGAATCCACCCCTCTGAAGAATTCCCAGGTCATCTTAGTCACTATATGTTAATAGTCAAGTAAACTAACCTATCCAAATTTCACGAAAACTATCAGTGAACACATCAAGTTGCACACCAAAGTCCTTTGTAAAAAGAGCATAGCCCCACATCTTCAGTTGAGGCCCCTCCCAAGCTAAGGAGAGCACCGAATAGTAAAGCCCATAACAACATGAAGAAACAGCGAAAATCCCCACCACCAGGAGAGATCCAAGAAAATATCTCACTAACCTCAGCAGCGACTTCCCAGAAATACAACCTCCTCTCAGATAAAGAATTCAGAGAGGAAATTGTGAGGATGGTTCACGAACTCAAAGCAACTATGGAACGAACTTCCAACAAATTAAGGGAGGATATGGATGCAGCATTGGAACACTCCACCAAGATAATCCAGGAAGAAATGAGAGCAGAAATTTCAAAGCTACGAACAGAAGTCACACAACTAAAAGAATCAGTAGATGAAATAAAAAACTCGGTAGAAGCCCTCAATAGTAGAATGACTACAGCCGAAGACAGAATCAGTGAGCTTGAAGATGATCTGCACAAAGCATATAGGGAACAACAAATAATGGCAAAAGACCTCAAAATGGCTTTGGAGCGAATTAGAGTCCTAGGGGATGACCTCAGGAGAAACAACATAAGAATCATGGGAGTACCAGAACCACACGGAACCAATCCCAATGAAAAAAAAACACAATTAAAGACATCATTGCTAAAAAATTCCTAGAGCTAGAGAATGCGGACATCCAGATCCAAGGAGTCTGAAGGGTGCCAGCTAAAAGGAACCCAAATAGAAAATCCTCAAGGCATATCATAGTCAGAATGATGGATGCCGTGTATAGAGACACAATACTGCAAGCAGCAATATCAAAGAAGGAGATCATGTACAAAGGAGCACCCCTTAGATTCACAGCAGAACTATCAGAAGAAACCTTCCAAGCCCGAAGACAATGGTGGGATATAGTGAAAAAACTTAATGAAATGAACGCCTCACCAAGAATAATCTACCCGGCTAAACTCTCAGTTAAACTTGAAGGAACCATACACTATTTCACGGAGAAGCAACAACTCAGGAACTTCATAGACTCAAGGCCAAATTTAAAAGAAGGACTCAAAGGGCTACTATAAGACAAGGAAAAAACCTACAAGAACAAAAAACCCTACAGAAAAATGGCACAAAATCCCATGATAATAATTTCTCTTAATGTTAACGGTCTAAATGCACCAATCAAGAGGCACAGAGTGGCAAAATGGATTCAGAAACTAAACCCAACTTTCTGCTGCCTACAAGAAACACATCTGAATAGTCAGAACAAACACAGACTCAAAATCAAAGGATGGAAAACAATCCTGCAAGCAAACAGCTCCCTCAAAAAGAAAGCGGGGGTGACCATACTAGTATCCGACAACATAGATTTCAGGCTGAAAAAGATCAGAAGGGACAGTGAAGGTCATTTTCTATTAATCAAGGGATATGTAAAACAGGAAGAAATCACACTCTTAAACGTATATGCACCTAATGAACGACCAGCTAAATACCTAAAAGAACTCCTAACAGAATTTAAGGAGGACATAACTAGCACCAGGATAGTAGTTGCAGACTTCAACACTGCCTTATCATCTCTGGATAGATCGACAAGAACAACACTCAGCAAGGAACAATGGCTCTGAAGGAAGAAATGGAGGACACAGGGCTAATAGACCTATACAGGGCTATACACCCCAAAAAGAAAGAATACACATTCTTTTCCAGCGCACACGGAACGTTTTCCAAAATAGACCACGTTCTGGGTCACAAACTATACCTTAATAGAATAGGGAAGATAGAAATTGTATCAACTATCTTTTCAGACCATGATGCACTGAAGATGGAAGTTAATCACGCACAGACGCGGAGAACCAAATCAAACACTTGGAAATTAAACAACTCACTATTGAACAATGAGTGGATCACGAAGGAAATCAAGGAAGAAATCAAAAAATACCTCAAAACAAATGAGAATGAAGACACAAGCTACCAGAACCTATGGGACGCAGCTAAAGCTGTGTTAAGGGGAAAGTTTATAGCTCTGCAAGCTTTCCTCAGAAAGGAAGAAAGGGCCTATGTAGATAGCTTGACTTCGCAGCTCAAGATCTTAGAAGAGGACCAGCAAATGGAACCCAAACCAGATCGAAGGAAAGAAATAATAAAACTTAGAGCAGAAATTAATGATATGGAAACCCGAAAAACAATCCGAAAGATCAATGAAACAAAGAGCTGGTTCTTCGAGAAAATAAATAAGATTGATAAACCGCTAGCAACACTCACAAAGAAAGAAAGAGAGAAAACCCTAATAAACCGAATCAGAAATGAAAAGGGGGACATCACAACAGAAACCAAGGAGATTCAAAAGATCATCAGAGACTACTTTCAAAGTCTGTATGCCACGAAACAAGAGAACCTAAAAGAAATGGACGAATTCCTTGACTCCTACAATCTCCCAAGACTGAACCAAAAAGACTTGAAATACCTGAATAGGCCCATAAATATCAAGAAAATCGAAACTGTAATCAAAAGTCTCCCCAAAAACAAAAGCCCAGGTCCAGACGGATTCACTGGCGCATTCTTCCAAACATTTAAGGAAGACTTGTTGCCAGTTCTCCTCAAGCTTTTCCAGAAAATTGAAAAGACAAGAACCCTTCCAAACAGTTTCTACGAGGCACATATCTCCCTAATACCAAAAGCAAACAAAGACACCACTAGCAAAGAAAACTATAGACCAATATTCTTGATGAACACCGATGCGAAGATCCTCAACAAAATACTAGCAAATAGAATCCAACAACTCATCAAAAAGATCATACACATGACCAAGTGGGATTCATCCCAGGGATGCAAGGATGGTTCAACATTTGGAAATCAGTCACATAATCCATCATATCAACAAAAGTAAAGATAAAAACCATATGATCATATCAATAGATGCAGAGAAAGCATTTGACAAGATCCAACACCCATTCATGAAAAAAAAACTCTCACCAAAATGGGTTTTGGAGGAACTTTTCTCAAGATAGTCGAAGCCATCTACCACGAACCTATGGCAAGCATTATCATCAATGGAGAAAAACTAAGGGTCTTTCCTCTAAGATCGGGGACAAGACAAGGATGCCCACTCTCACCACTTCTCTTTAATATAGTACTGGAAGTATTAGCAATAGCCATCAGGCAAGAAAAAAATATTAAGGGGATTCAGATCGGAAAGGAAGAAATCAAGCTCTCACTATTCGCAGATGATATGATACTATACCTAGAGAAGCCTAAAAGTCCTAGTAAGAAACTCTTAGAAACAATTGACCTGTACAGTAAAGTCGCAGGCTATAAAATCAATACCCAAAAATCCATGGCCTTCTTATATGCAAACAATGAGACAGAGGAAAGGGACATGAAAAAAGCAATCCCGTTCACAATCGTGCCCCAGAAAATCAAATACCTTGGAATCAGCTAAACTAAAGAAGTAAAGGACCTCTACAAGAAAACTATAAAACGCTACTCCATGAAATAAAAGAGGACATGAGGAAATGGAAACATATCCCCTGCTCATGGATAGGGAGAATAAACATTGTCAAAATGGCAATACTCCCAAAAGCATTATACAGATTTAACGCGATCCCTATAAGGATACCCATGGCATTCTTCAAAGAAACGGATCAAGCAATCCTGAAATTTATATGGAACAATAAACGCCCACTGATAGCTAAAAGAATTCTTGGGAAAAAGATGATGGGAGGCATCACCCTCCCCAACCTTAAACTCTACTACAAAGCGGTAACAATTAAAACAGCATGGTACTGAAACAAAGGCAGAGCTGAAGACCTATGGAACAGGGTGGAATATCCCTACACACAACCTCAAATGTATGATCATTTAATCTTTGATAAGGGAGCAAGAGATGTGAAGTGGAGCAAGGAAAGCCTCTTTAACAAATGGTGCTGGCACAACTGGACAACCAAATGTAAAAGAATGGGCTTAGACCTCAACCTGACACCATGCAAAAAAGTCAGATCAAAATGGATTAAAGACCTCAACATCAGACCACAAACCATAAGGTACATTGAAGACAAAGTCAGCAAAACCTTCCACGATATTGAAGATAAAGGTATCTTCATGTAAAATGAAACTTATCAGTTACAAGGTAGGGGGTGGGGGGGCGGGATGGGAGGTATACTGTGTGGGGTTTTTTTGGGTTTTTTTGGTGGTGGTATATGGGCACTGGTGAGGGGATGGTTGTTTCAGCATTGTATAACTGAGACCTAAGCCCGAAAGCATTGTAATCTTCCACACGGTGATTTAATAAAAAAAAAAAAAAAGGAAAAAAAAAGGTATCTTCAAAGATGACACGAAACTAAGCAATCTAGTAGAAACAGAGATCAACAAATGGGACTACATTAAACTAAAAAGCTTCTGCACCGCAAAAGATACAGTGACCAAAATACAAAGAATATCTACAGAATGGGAAAGGATATTTACACAAGACCCATCAGATAAGGGGTTGATATCAAGGGTATATAAGGCACTGGTTGAACTCTACAAGAAGAAAACATCCAACCCCATCAAAAAAAAAAATGGGGCGAAGAAATGAACAGAAACTTTCCCAAGGAAGAGATATGAATGGCCAAAAGGCACATGAAAAAGTGCTCTACATCACTAATCATCAGAGAAATGCAGATCAAAACAACCATGAGATACCACCTCACACCACAGAGACTAGCACACATCCAAAAGAACAAGAGCAACCACTGTTGGAGAGGATGTGGGGAGAAAGGGACCCTTCTACACTGCTGGTGGGAATGCCGACTGGTTCAGCCCTTTTGGAAAACAATATGGACGATTCTCAAAAATCTAGAGGTTGAGCTCCCATTTGACCCAGCAATACCACTGCTGGGAATATATCCCAGAGGAGAAAAAAAATATAGTCGAAATGACATCTGCACTTATATGTTCATCGCAGCACTGTTTACAATAGCCAGAATCTGGAAAAAACCCGAGTGCCCTAGAATAGATGACTGGTTGAAGAAACTTTGGTACATCTATACAATGCAATACTATGCAGCTGTTAGAAAAAAGGAGGTCATGAAGTTTGCATATAAGTGGATCAGCATGGAAAGTATCATGCTAAGTGAAATGAGTCAGAAAGAGAGAGACAGACATAGAAAGATTGCACTCATCTGTGGAATATAGAATAATAGACTAGGATTCTAACACCCAAGAATAGTAGAAATAAGTACCAGGAGGCTGACTCCATGGCTTGGGGGCTGGTCTCTCATTCTGGGCAACTCAGAGAAGGGAACACCAAGTAAAATGTGGTCGGAGGTCATGCGAGGGAAGGGTGATGCGTGCCGAATGTAGACTGGAGACTGAACACAATGGCCACTCAACACCTTTATTGCAAACCACAACACCTAATCAGAGAGAGAGAACAAAAGGGAATACCCTGCCATAGTGGCAGTGTGGGGTGGGGGGAGATGGGACTGGGGAGGGTGAAAGGGATGCTGGGTTTACTGGTGGTAGAGAATGGGCACTGGTGAAGGGATGGGTTCTCGAACTTTGTATGGGGGAAACATGAGCACAAAAATGTATAAATCTGTAACTGTACCCTCACGATGATTCACTAATTAAACATTAAAAAAGACATAAAAGCATAAAATAAATAAGCATGTAGCAAAAAAAAGAGGAACTTCTTTTGAGTCACACCTTTATTTCCCACAGTTACTCGAAGCATATCTCGAGCACTGGTGGAGAGGGGATGCCGTGGCCACTGGGCTGTCCCCCACTGCCCGACCCACTCTGGGGGCTGTGGGATGTGGGTCTGTGCCCAGTGGAGACCCTCAGTTCACCCTTCTGGAGGTAGCAGGTGGCACCAGGTCCCTTCCTGGGGCTCCCACAGGCCACAGTCATGTGTTTAGGCTGGCCACCGGAGACCAATGCGTCCCTCCAATGGCTCTGCCTGATGGTCTCTGGGAGGTCCTTGCAGATGGGCTACCCAGGAGTCATTCCTGAGTGCAGAGCCAGGAGTAATCCCTGAGCATCAATAGGTGTCACCCCAAGAGCCAAAGAAGCAAAATTAAAATAATAAATATAAAGAGCTGTGTTATTTTTTTTAAGTTCTGTTCACTGATTGGAATTCAACGGATACTTTTTCACTTAAATATCACTTTTATTTTACTTATTTTTATTTTATTATTTTTTATGTAGGACAACTGTTATTTGTTTAGCCATTGACTAAGCTGATTCAACTGGACATGTACTCCACATTACTTTTTTTTTAAAATTTAACTGGATATCCATGAGACAGACCACCAAAAACGCTGTTCGTAATTGGGCTTCAGTCATACAATGATCCAATAACCACCCCTCCACCAGTGCACATCTCCCACCACCAATGTCCCCCGTTTTCCCTCTATGGGAGTCACTTTTTTCTTGCTCTTTCTCTCCTTTTTCTTTTGTGAAATTTGGTTTTGCAATACAGATAAGAGGTCATGGTGTTTGTTCAGATCGCTAGGTATTTTTATCGGGATGGTAAGGCTGAAGTAGCTTTTCAATTGGGTGGAAGCTTTGGGATGTGGATGTGACTGCCGAGGCTTCCAGAAGTACAGGGAGGTGGGGGGAAGTATCCCATCCCAACTTCAAGAAAGCTTGGAGATTTCATTCACAAAATCCACATGCCAGAATTTTCAACAGATTATATCTTGGTGAGGTTCATCCTGAGATGGTGGAGTCAGGACGGGAGTTTTGCAGCGATTTTGGATTGTGGAAGCAAGTGGCTGCTGGGGCTCTGCTTGGGTGGGCCACCAGGCCAACCCACCCCCTTCGATTTATCCCAGTCTGTTCAGCCATGCATGAGTCTGAGCTTAACTGTGGTTTTTGATATCTTTCGAGATTTATTTATAGGTCTCTGAAGCACGACCAGTAATAGAGCTTACAGGGTGGAGCCAGATTTGGTTCGTGTGGGTGACTGCCAGTGCTTCAGGAGTATTGGGAAGTGGGGGGAGGTAGCTCACCTCAACTCTGGGAATGTCTGGAGATTTCAGTCACAAAACCTACATACCAGAATTTTCAACAGATTATATCTTGGTGAGATTCGTCCTGAGACGATGGAGTCAGGCCGGGGGTATGGCAGCAATTTTGGATTGTGGAAGCAAGTGGCTGCTAGATGATCTGCTTGGGCAAACCACCAGGTCAACCCACCACCCCTTCTCTGATTTGCCCAGGTCTGTTCAGCCATGCACAGGTTTGAGATTAACTGTGGCTTTTGACCTCTTTCGAGATTATCTATCGGTCTCTGAAATGAGGCCAATGAATGAGCTTGGATAGCTGAGGCAGAGGTGGATTGGGGTGTGGCTTCCACATACCTAACTTCCGTCGTTTAAATTTTAGGTAAACTTGGTCCCAAGTTGCTAGGGTCCATAAAAGGCACAGCGGCAATTTGGGGGTGTCAGGAACCCTCAGGCTGCTGATGCACTTGCCCCACAAGTACAGGTTGACCTGTTGGTGGCACCATACCACCAAATATCACTTTTAAACACAAAGTTCACATAGTCAGTTACATAAATAGAATTTGATACTGACTCTAGAGAAAATGAAAGGAAATAGCCTCCAAGCCAGATTTATAAAAAGCAACATAGAGGAAAGAGACTTGTAGAATTGACAAATATCACTATCTCTATTTCACTGCCATTCATGCTCACTCTACATTTCCACAAAGAAATTACTCCCCAGGTGTTTCATCTTTTTTTATTCCACCTCAATTTTTCTGAAGTCAGAGTTCCCTATTATTATTGTAAATCAGCTCCTTATTACCAGAGAATACAAATTGCTTTCTTGAAAGCAAACTGGCAAATCCTTCACACAGTGGAATATTTACATGTATAAAGGTGCCTAGCATTTAGATGAATTCAAAAACAAGTTGACAAGCATAATGACTTGGTTGTATCAAGCACATAGCCTCAAAAGACCCACAGGATAACCACAGTGAGAAACAGATTCATCGTGATTAATTACTATGATCATAATAGGCAATACAGTATAGATTTTACTATAAATATTGTAAGGTTTGCTCAGACCACATGGCGACTGGCTCTGAGATAGCAACACTCCCAGAATCAAAGGTCACCCTTCCTACTCCCAGCCAGGAAACAGGATTTATAATCCACCCAGAAAGCTACTGAGAAGCTACAAGGCTGCATTCCATACTTTCCCACATTAGAAACCCCTACAGATAACAGAAGGCCAGGTCCAACACATTCCACAGCTGTTTGTACCTTTTCCCACCCAAGACATTTAAAAGCCCCCTTAGTCTCTCCCAGGTCAAAGCTCTAACCCAGCCACTCCAGGGGCCAGTGTAGAGTCCATCCGAGACACACCCTATTAAACTGCTATTCCTTCACTTCTAATGTCTCTGTCCCTATGTCTGCACCGGACAGAGTCCCCAGTCTATCAAATATGCTGTTTTATATTGTAGCATATTGTAAGAACTTTACTAAAGAAAATGTAAATATGCCATTTGAGTAGAAATCCACACAGAGCAAGTAGACACTGAGACCAAAAGTTATTCCAAGAAATTCTCATGATGCTAGACTCTTGCCCATCCATGGGAGAGAATATCTGGACAGGGCTGAGGCACATGAAATCAGGTGTATTTCTCCTTGACAAGAGGACAACTCTTGCGTGGGAATGCCCAGAGTGCCTTGGTAGCAAAAACAGATTCTCAAAAGAACTTTAGAGCTTTCTGTGCCCGGGCCACAGACTGAGCAGCTGGTTCTTACCAGGTGATCTGGAGGAGAGAGACAATTAAAATATAAACACTCTTCATCTGGTTATTCTAAATATCACATATAAATGCAACATTTTAAAGGAGGGATGCCCAGATCAGCCTTTGGCCCAATACAGAGAGGAGAAAGACTGGAGGGGAGAGAGAGAAAGGGACAGATGGGGGGATTAAGGTACAAAGGTGGTGCTAAGGAACAATAGATCCAGGGCTGGAGTGATAGCACAGCGGGTAGGGTGTTGGCCTTGCACGCGGCCGACCCAGATCCGATTCTCAGCATTCCATATGTTCCCGTGAGCACCACCAGGAGTAATTCCTGAGTGCCTGTGCCAGGAGTAAGCCCTGTGCATCACCGGGTTGACCCAGAAAGCAAAAAAAAAAAAAAAAAAGAATGGTAGAGCCAAATATCCAAACCATAGGATCAACAGCACTGAAATCAGACTTCAACAACCAAACTTAGAGTGGTGCCTGATGAGAGGGCAAGTTAGGGGGTGGGGAGAGGGGTACGGGAGGGAACCTGGGAATATTAGTGGAGGATGGAAGGAAAAGGGCCCTGGTGGTGGGATCAGTGCTGCTATACTGTATGTCTAAATTCAACTATGAGTAACTTTGTAAATCGCACTGCTTTCATAAAATAAGGAGAAAGAAAAAATAAAGGTACTAATAAAGAACTTTATTGCCACCACCACCCCCACCACCCCCACCACCACCACCCCCCCCCCGCCCAATAAAGCTCTGCTTTGGATGCATGGGGGTAAGAAGAAAAGGGTTCGGGTTTTAAAAGTCTTCCTTGGATTTTCTGCCTGTTCCGGGGCCCTCATGGTGAGCCCAACCCATCCCAGAAGCCCCTATTCCACCCCAGAAAAGACTTTCATTTTATCTCAATCTTCAGAACTGATATTTAAAAATAGCATAGCTAAAATAATATCAAAATACATGAGAAATATTAATCTGTTCATCAAACAAAAAGTGATTAAACATAGAATGTACTGCGTCAAAGCTAAAGCTTGACTTCCATTAATGTGTATTACTTTTCAAATGTTTCATAATGTGATTTCAGTTCAGAATGACCTATCTAACTCAGAAAAATATACAGTTGATCAATCTATAAAGAGAGCATTGGAGACAGGGAGACACATAATGTAATCACAGCTAACCCCTGAGCAACTTGACAAAAATTAGGACACTCAGGTTCCCTCTAATTGTCGATGAGAAGGTTCTCTGATATGGTGTCTTCACTGCAAAATGTTCAATAATTGTTGGTTTTTTTTGAATGAATAAATGAAGAAATAAGTACACTGATTCGTCATAAGTGGTAGACTGCTGAAAGCTTCTTTGTTGATCCTTATAAGAGATGCACAAAAGCAAATGATCTCTCTCTGTAAGGAACAAGGACAACTCTACCACAGGATCATGGAGAATGTTCCATTCATAAGTAGATCATCAACATCTCACAAATTGAATGCTGAGACTCATTGCAAGATATATTATTCCAGCCCCATTGCTGACGAAAATTTAACACAGCACAATGTTCATAATCAAAATTGGGTTCACCTGGGTGCCAGAACCTGGAAAAGGAGAACAGGGTAAGTGTGTTTCTCAAACTGTCTTTGAAAAGAGACAGTGAAGCAAGTACTGGCATAGAGCGTTATGGAGGTCAGGTCAGAAATATACAAATCATTGCTTCCCCTCTCCTCACACAAGGCCCAACTATCTGTTGCTGATATTTCCCCTAATGATGGTGCTGCCATTCACAGAGCTGCCCCATCCCATTGTGTCAGACACCCTCCCTGCAGACCTGCCTCTCTCTGTCCATACTTGTGCCCCGATACATGGGCTCCCTTAAGTGATCAAAAATGTTATCCTGGTCATATAGATAGCATGGGGAGGAAGAAGAAGAAGAAGAAGAAGAAGAAGAAGAAGAAGAAGAAGAAGAAGAAGAAGAAGAAGAAGAAGAAGAAGAAGAAGAAGAAGAAGAAGAAGAAGAAGAAGAAGAAGAGGAGGAGGAGGAGGAGGAGGAGGAGGAGGAGGAGGAGGAGGAGGAGGAGGAGGAGGAGGAGGAGGAGGAGGAGGAGAAGGAGAAGGAGGAGGAGGAGGAGGAGGAGGAGGAGAAAGAGAAGGAGGAGGAGGAGAAGGAGGAGAAGGAGAAGGAGAAGGAGAAAGAGAAGAAGAAGAAGAAGAAGAAGAAGAAGAAGAAGAAGAAGAAGAAGAAGAGAAGAAGAAGAAGAAGAGAAGAAGGAGGAGGAGGAGGAGGAGGAGGAGGAGGAGGAGGAGGAGGAGGAGGAGGAGGAGGAGGAGGAGGAGAGGAGAAGGAAGGAGGAGGAGGAGGAGGAGGAGGAGGAGGAGGAGGAGAAAGAGAAGGAGGAGGAGGAGAAGGAGGAGAAGGAGAAGGAGAAAGAGAAGAAGAAGAAGAAGAAGAAGAAGAAGAAGAAGAAGAAGAAGAAGAAGAAGAAGAAGAAGAAGAAGAAGAAGAAGAAGAAGAAGAAGAAGAAGAAGAAGAAGAAGAAGAAGAAGAAGAGAAGAAGAAGAAGGAGGAGGAGAAGAAGGAGAAGGAGAAGGAGAGAAGAAGGAGAAGGAGAAGAAGAAGAAAAAAGAGTGCAGCAGCAGCTCTGCTATGCAGATTTTCTAGGCTTTTACTATGGGCCACGTCCCCCTATTCCCCTAGTTCTGAGGCCCTGGATGTCACACACACATGCCCCAAAGCTGCCATGCACTAAAAGTTTAACTCCAGCTGTACCACCCCACCAGAAATTTTGGACTTCCTGAAGCTTTTGTGTCTGTGCAACATCTCAAACGCTATAACCCTGATAAACCAAGAGTAGCATTCCAGATCAGATGGAATGGAATGTAGAAGGCAACCAATCTCAATTAATAAAATATAAAAATAGGGCTTAACTTGTATCAACATCTTAGTAATCTCTTATACAGAACTTAATGGCTCCATGATGAGATACAACAATCTTCACTATCTTTCTTTTAGGAAAATATTTTATGATCATTCTGTAAGCAAACTATTGATAACAAGCAATATAAAATAAATTATTGAGGACTACTAGGAGACTGAAGGGTGATTGGAAAAGTTGGAGACAATGATGGAGGGAAAGTAACGGTGGTGGGATTGGTGTTGGAATATTGAGTGCCTGTGAAACAAATCATCATGAACAACTTTGAATACTCCAGTGTTTACATATTGTTTAAGGGGAAATCAATAATTTTTTAAATAAATAAATAAAATCACATTTCTTAGAATAAATGTCTCTGATTCTACTACTGTTATCTCAGATCATTGTATCTTATTCTGTTCTTAATCTAAAAAAAATCAAACTAGAGTCTATCCCTATATGTTTCACATAGTTCATATGAGTCTCTAAGGTGTTAACTTAATAAATTGTACTAAAGATTGTAAGAGTTGGGATTCTTTATTTTGTCTTTTTTTTTTTTGCTTATTGATTCACACCCGCATTGCTCAGGGGTTGCTCCTGAGTCTTCACTCAGAAATTACCCCAATAATTGTTTGGAGGGCCATATGGGCTGCTAGAGAAATATCTAGAGGTCAAGGGAGAGCGCATGCAAGGCAAACACCATACCTGCTGTACTATCGCTTTGGCCTAAGAGGTTTTTTTCACCAACAAAAATATAAGATATGTTTGGACTATCAAAATATAGCTTATTGCTTTATGGCAGGGTGTATATATATTTTTTCTTTTTGGGTCACACCCGGTGATACTCAGGGGTTACTCCTGGCTGTGCACTCAGGAATTACTCCTGGCAGTGCTCAGGAGACTGTATGGGATGCTGGGAATCGAACCCGGGTCAGCCGCATGCAAGGCAAAGGCCCTACCCACTGTACTATTGCTTCAGCCCCAAGGGTATATATTTTAAGAATGGCTATGATGTTTCTTGACAGGAATCTTATTATCTTGAATATGTAAATTTCACAGGCATAGGCTTTTATAACAAATAAATCTGGATTCGAAGATAATCACTACCACCACAGAAAACTTTACCTGAGGTATTAAACTCTTTAAATTCAGTGTCCTCATTTTTACACAGAGAAAAAGAAAATGATGCTTTATAGACTTCTTGAGGTGATTAGCAGCAGAATGCAAATTCAAACATGTACGTTAATATCCAGAAGTTCTGTTTAAGCTCTATTGTTTTGAAAGCTGCTAGTTGGAGCACCCAAAATCACGTACATTCTGCAGGACCTAAGATCCCCTTACCAAATTCAATACTCACGTGGCACTGTGATTGTATGGTGTCTCATCCACCCATTCCCAGTGACCATTCTGCAGATCTGACAGCCCAAAATAATAAGACCAACCACTAAAAACATTCTTGTTAATAAAGTCCTAGGAAAGAATAGAAGCGAGTTAGAGTTTGTGTAGCATTCCTCTAGATGTCTGTTCTTTAAAGCCTTAGGAGAAAGAACACCGAAATGAAAGGGTCCATAAAAAGGTACCCAGGGTCCGGCCCAGAGGTCTAGGTCTTCTGTGACTAAACAATACAGTATCCAAAGCATCTCTTGGGAAGATGGTGTTTGTCTTAGATGTTCAGGCCTCTCTACAAAGCCCCACAGACAGGACAGCTTATAAACAACTGACAGTTATGCACACTGACATCCCCAGGTTAGAAGAACAGTATGTTCAGGAAAAGATTCCCTACCTTCTTCAAAATTTCTCTCATAGTGAGCTTATATGGAGAGAAGGGAAATAGTATGAGGGTCTCCTTTCAAAGAACATTAATGCCATTCAAGAAGGCTCCTGTCTTATACCTAAGGTTGCTCCACTGACACAATTTCCTATATCCCTTTTGCGATTAGGATTTTAACTTAGGAATTCTGAGCAGAGTCCATTAGACAACCGCAGTGCCCAGCACACAGGGCAGAGATTTCTGTCTGTGCTCATGTGAATCTTCATCTCACACCCACCCCCACTTCATCAGTAGGAGATGGGAGTCTGCAAAGCTCTGGAGAGGAAAATTTTTTTTAATTTTTTTATTATTATTATTTTTTAATTTATTTAATTTTTTTCCTTTATTTATTGTTAATTAGTGAATCACCGTGAGGTTACAGTTACAGATTTACTCAACTTTGTGCTCTTGTTTCCCTCATACAAAGTTCGAGAACCCATCCCTTCACCAGTGCCCATTCTCCACCACCAGTAAAGCCAGCATCCCTCCTACCCTCGCCAATCCCATCTCCCCACACCCCACCCCACCTCTGTGGCAGGGTATTCCCTTTTGTTCTCTCTATCTAATTAGGTGTTGTGGTTCGCAATAAAGGTGTTGAGTGGCCACTGTGTTCAGTCTCTAGCCCACATTCAGCCCGCATCACCCTTCCCCCGCATGACCTCCGACCGACCGTATTATACTTGGTGATCCCTTCTCTGAGTTGCCCTCTCCCCAGAATGTGAGGCCAGCCTCCAAGCCATGGAGTCAGCCTCCTGGTACTTATTTCTACTATTCTTGGGTGTTAGAATCCTAGTCTATTATTCTATATTCCACAGATGAGTGCAATCTTTCTATGTCTGTCTCTCTCTTTCTGACTCATTTCACTTAGCATGATACTTTCCATGCTGATCCACTTATATGCAAACTTCATGACCTCCTTTTTTCTAACAGCTGCATAGTATTCCATTGTATAGATGTACCAAAGTTTCTTCAACCAGTCATCTGTTCTAGGGCACTCGGGTTTTTTCCAGATTCTGGCTATTGTAAACAGTGCTGCGAAGAACATATAAGTGCAGATGTCATTTCGACTATACTTTTTTGCTTCTCTGGGATATTTTCCCAGCAGTGGTATTGCTGGGTCAAATGGGAGCTCAACCTCTAGTTTTTTGAGAGTCGTCCATATTGTTTTCCAAAAGGGCTGAACCAGTCAGCATTCCCACCAGCAGAGTAGAAGGGTCCCTTTCTCCCCTCATGGAGAGGAAATTTTTGACATGAATTCTCTTTCCTTTGATAACTTCTTAAGTTATTTCACTTCACCGCTATTTATTCCTTTCCTATTTCATTTTATGGCTTTTCTCAACT
Source organism: Sorex araneus (assembly GCF_027595985.1). Classification (NCBI taxonomy): domain Eukaryota; kingdom Metazoa; phylum Chordata; class Mammalia; order Eulipotyphla; family Soricidae; genus Sorex; species Sorex araneus. Next base: position 89,641,769 of record NC_073307.1, read on the forward strand.
GATCATGTATTGTTTATTTCTTCATTCTGCTTCTTCTTGTGATGGTTGTTGTCATTTTATTAGTGCTTGGAGACCAGAAGAGCCAGGCCATCCTACCACACCAGTAGTTCTCAATGGCTACAAAATGCTGGAGGTCAAACTTACGGTTGACACACAACAAGCAGATCAGCTGCCAATACATTAACCTCTCTGCTAGGAGCAACCTCCAATAACGCAGCCAGAGAGAGCTCCTTGGAGACAGTAAAATTTATAAAATGCATGTAGGTTCATATAATTAACTGATATTTCAGGTTCAAATATACCCATCTTTCCACTCAAGCCTCCATATAGTACTCTCAATTTCCCACAATATTATGAGGGAGTTCAAGGAGAGGATTTAAATAGAATCAGATGAAGGTGTAGAATGCAAAGACTTAATATCCAATCCCATCCATTGTATCCAAAGCTTTGTGCCTTAGCAGCAACACCCCTGACCATGAGAACTTCCTCCCAAGGAGGGGGACAGAGCTGGCAGGACTGTGACTCCCACGTTGACCAGAAAGTACCTGCTCCTCCTTGCTGTCGACCACCAGCAGATGCGCCTGCATCCCCGCACAGTGCTTCTCACTGTCAGTCCAATTTTTAATCTCAGAAGTAAAAAAGTAGCAATTTGAACCAAATGGCTTCCAATTCTTCGGGCAGCAGCTCCAGGATTTGCCTGTGTTGATACGTGGCCGTATTAGTACAATATGAGACAAGTGATGTTTTTGTTGTTTTGGATTTACACCCAGCAGTGTTCAGGGACCACTCCTGTCTCTATACTCAGGAGCGAGCCTCAATGGTTCTCAGGTGGTCATATTTGGTGCCAAAAATAAAACCATGGTTAAACACATACAAGACAAGTGCCTTAACCCCGAGGCCAGAGGCGAGGGATTTCAGTATGCACCCTGTTAAAAGTTAAATCACAAAAATCACCTTGTGCAATCACAATGCCCAAGTTCACCGCATATTAAGAAGGATCCACATCCATCAGGTATCCTGTAGGTCAAACCCACCTGCATCAGGCAGTAACAGGCATGTCACCATTTCCTTGCCTGTGTGCAGTCAGGAAAGGTACCTAGAACCAAAATATTTTTCAATATTCCTGACATGGGAACCTGAGAATGTGTACAGTGGGTAGGGTGTTTGCCTGTACCTGGCAGACCCAAATTCAATATCCAGTACTACAAATGATCCCCTGAGCTGTAGTAGCAGTTATCCCAAAGTGTAGTGCCAGTAAGAGCCATAAAAACCACCAGATGGGGGGAGGGGAGGATTGGTGAAACCTTAAAAATAGAAAAAGATTCAAAATCTCAAGAAAATGCAAACATGTCCCATTTTCAATGAAAAATTACTCTTTATGCCAAGAATGTATAAATTCTCAATACTGCTATGGTTTGGTTTAGGGTAATATTAGTCTGTCCTTTCTCCCTCATCGTAGGGAGCCTAGGTTTATTGGGTTACACCCATGACAGTGCTCTCAAGGCACTCCCACTCCTCTGTGTTTATCTTAAACTTCTCCTCTGTGCTCTGCTTCCCCTAACTGTCAATCACCTATATCTCCAAATCAGACCCTGCGACTTATAAGGTCAGTTCCTTCTAAGGACTCTGGATTTTGTATTTGTAAAGTGAAATATAGCTTTTCTCTTTACCTTATGTCCTTTGCATAGTTTACTTTGGAGCAATGTCCTTTTTGTATAGAGACAGGATGACAGTTAATGCTTAGGAGATCATTGACTCTGAATATTATATACTCTGAATAATATATGACATCTGTTATATCTACTTGACTTAAGCCTCAGTTGTCCTTAGTTCCTAGCACCCTAAAAACAGGGTCCCGGTGAAGGGACAGGATGGACCCAGGGCAAGCTGTAAGCTACCCTAGCATTGAAACAGGTCTGGTCAAATGCCATAAAACTTATAAGTTAAGAGCAAGTTAGTGGATGAATTCTGTCATGACGCAAAGAGAAGTGACTGGACAAGGACCCTGCTGGGGTTAAGAAGAACTAATCTGGGGGACTGGAGCGATAGCACAGTGGGGAGGGTGTTTGCCTTGCACGTGGCTGACCCAGGTTCAATTCCCAGCATCCCATATGGTCCCCTGAGCACCGCCAAGGAGTAATTCCTGAGTGCAGAGCCAGGAGTAACCCCTGTGCATCGCCAGGTGTGACCCAAAAAGCAAGAAAAAAAGAGAACTAATCTGGCCTGAGGACTGTAGTCTGGATGTATAGTGAGATGTTCCCAGGAGAGCCACCGTTTAAGCTTAATGTATATTTTACTGTGTCCATACAAAATGACTAGAAAGATTATTAAGAAGTAAATTTAAAGTGATTATTTATTTATTTATTTATTTATTTATTTTTGCTTTTTGGGTCTCACCTGGCAATGTACAGGGGTTAGTCCTGGCTTTGCACTCAGGAATTACTCCTGGAGGTGCTCAGAGGACCATATGGGATGCTGGGAATCGAACCCGGGTTGGCTACGTGCAAGGCAAACACCCTACCTGCCATACTCCAGCCCCAGAAAGCTGTTTTCTTGCTGCATCCTCAAATGATTTCTCATTTGATTTAAATGCATAAAATATTTATATTTTTTAATTACAACTGTATTAGATCTCTCTTGAGGAAGTCAGTTTTAATAGATATGTAGGGAAATAAGAGGGAACATAAAGTAAAAAAAGATACGTGAAAACTAAAGAAATCCAGCGGAGTGATAGTACAGTGAGCAGGGCACTTGCCTTCCATATGGCTGACCTGGGTTTCACCCCTGACACCCCATAAGGTACTCAGAGGAGTACAAGGAGTGATCCCTAAATGCAGTAAGTTAGTAAGTTAGTAAGTCCTGAACGCTGCCAGTTGTGCCCCCAAAAAAGAGAAGAAATCCAAAGGCTATGCTATCACATTTTGACATTTCTCCTAATGTAGGGAACTTGGGCTTTTTGGGTTACACCCACCACAGTGCTCACAAGGCACACCCAGTTTCATGAGGAACCCGTGCTGATCTTTAACCTCTCCTTTGTTCTCTTCTTCCCCTGCTAATCACTTATATCCCCAAATCAGACCCTATAATTTGTAAAGCCAACCCCTTCTGAGCGTTCTGGATTTTGTATATGTAAGTGAAATACTGTTTTTCTCTTTCCTTTATTGTCCTTTGCATAGTTAATTTTAGAGCAATGTCCTTTTTGTCCAGACACAGGAAGACAGTTAATGCTATATTTTTGTAACATGGAAGTGAATTGACTCCAAATAACGTTTACTCCTGGGAATCCATCATATTTAGTTGTCTTAAGCCTCAGTTGCCCTCAGTTCCAAAAAGACCCAAAAGGGGGGGTCCCAACAAGAGACATGGATGGACCCAGGGCAAGCCATAAGCTACCCTGGCATTGAAAGGGGACAGACAAAGTGCCATAAGAAGTATATTAAGTTAAGAGTATGCTTATGGAACAAACTGACAATAGCAAAAAAGAGAAGTGACTGAATAAGGAGCCTACTGGGGTTAGGAAATACTAGCCTGACCCAAGGATTGTAGCTTGGCATGTATAGTGAGATGTCCCCAGGAAGAGCCACCCAGTGAGCTTAATATATCTTACTGTGTTCATACAAAATGACTAGAAATATTATTCAGAAGTAAATTTAATGTGATTATTTAAATAGATTACTAGTAAAGTAAAGAAGAAAACAATACCCCCCCCCCCTTAGATGGAATTCACCTTGGACAGGTCGATCTCCTAAGTAGGGATCTAGAATGCTGGAGGCCCTAGATGAGATTTTGTTCTTAAGTGAATCTCCTAGAACTCCCCTGAAGCCAACCCAGGTGAACAGGCTTTACATCTGTTTATTATTTATTATGATGTTCAAGCAGACCTTTGTGTAACTGCTACCCCCGACCTTCATGATTTTTTATAATTTATTTTATTCCTTAATTAGTGAGTCACCATGAGGGTACAGATACAGATTCACACATTTTTGAGCTTGTTTTTCCTTCCTACCATGTTCGCAAACACATCCCTCCACCAGTGCCCATTCTCCACCACCAGTATCCCTCCCGCCCCCAATCCCATCTCCCCCCCACCTCACCCTGCCTCTGTGGCAGGGTATTCCCTTTTGATCTCTCTCTCTCCAATTGGGTGTTGTGGTTTGCAATAGGGGCATTGAGTGGCCATCCTTTTCAATCTCTAGACTACTTTTAGCACGCATCTCCCTTCCCGCGCGGGATCTCCAACCACATTTTACTTGGTGTTCCCTTCTCTATCTGAGCGAGCTTCATGATTTTTTTTATAACTAATGCTGTGAAACTTGAATAAATGAGCAACGATAACCTGCAAGCCTATGGCCTCCGTTCCTTCATTCATCTGTCACAGTCTGCCAGCCAGGGGGATGGATGGTGATCGGTTGACCCTGAATGGATCAAGAGGACCCTGGGTCACTGTCCCACAGTGATTTACCCCCTTCTTGCCCCGGAAGAGCAACATTTACCCATTATAGTCAACAACTCATTATGCGCATATTAGCTCTTACCTTCCATGGTCACATTTTCTTTCTTACATTCCAACATTGTGTGAGTCAGTTCTAGGGTAAACTTTTCTACTTGAACAAGTTTAAAGTATTTTTGAAAGTGCCCCAAAACGGATGACTGGTTGAGGAAACTTTGGTACATCTATACAATGGAATACTATGCAGCTGTTAGAAAAAAGGAAGTCAAGAATTTTGTAGTTAAGTGGATGGGCATGAAAAGTTTCATGCTGAGTGAAATGAGTCAGAAAGAGAGAGACAGACATAGAAAGACTGCACTCATCTATGGTATATAGAATATCAGAGTGGGAGACTAATACCCAAGAACTGTAGAAATAAGTACCAGGAGGTTGACCCCATGGCTTCGCGGCTGGCCTCACGTTCCGGGGAAAGGGCAACTCAGAGAAGCGATCACCAACTACATTGTAGTTGAAGGCCATGTGGGGGAAGGGAGTTGCGGGCTGAATGAGGGCTAGAGACTGAGCACAGCGGCCACTCAACACCTTTATTGCAAACCACAAGAGCTAATTAGAGAGAGAGAACAGAAGGGAATGCCCTGCCACAGTGGCAGGGTGGGGTGGGGGGGAGATGGGATTGGGGAGGGTGGGAGGGACGCCGGGTTTACGGGTGGTGGAGAATGGGCACTGGTGAAGGGATGGGTTCCCGAACTTTGTATGAGGGAAGTATAAGCACAAAAGTGTATAAATCTGTAACTGTACCCTCACGGTGATTCTCTAATTAAAAATAAATAAATTATAAAAAAAAAGTATTTTTGAAAGAAACCTAGAAAAAAAGAATAATGTTTATTTTCCTGGTACTGCTAAGGTTTTCCCTATACTGTGACTTTGAACAAAACTCACTAATACAAAAAAAAAAATAGTAGAAGGATGCTAACTGTGAAAAATCTCATTGTCCAGCATTCAATACATTCTAATCCTTCAGATGTTGAAACCACAGATTTTTTTTCAGAGTGGGAAGAAATATGCCATGACAATTCTTGTATAATGGATCTAAGGGCAATTATCCATCACCTCCTTCAACAATAAGTGGGTGGCAGACACGCAAATGCTAATCCTTGGAGAAGGGAGAGGGGAAATAGTTAAATATTTCTGAGGGTGTAAAATCACGTCTTGGGGAAGAAAACCATCAATTCTGAGATCTGGGTTACCTGTAAAAAAAGAAGAAAAATTTAAAAATCTAATAGGGAGGAAAGAGCATTTGTTTCTTTATCCTTTTCCTTTTCTTCTATCCCAACTGTCACTCTTCTGCACACCAGTACATGCAAGTCTCCCACAATTTAAGATAAACCTACCTCCTTCTCCAAGCAGTGAAATTTCTCTTTTACTTCTTCACGTCCCCAAGCTCCCTGACCAACCAATACTGAATTTCCCCTCACCGCTCCACTCTTGCAAGGCTCCAGCCACATGCTTGGGGCACTTCTAAAGTTTCTCTCCTCGGACCTGTTGCAATTCTTTAATACTTCACTTGTGGGACCCCCGGTTTCCTCATTTTCCCTCATCTTTCTTTCTGATGCTTCCTATTCTCAATAGTCTTCTCACCTCTTTTAAAAATCTAATATTCCTCACATTTCTTGCTGATGTTTCTGTAGTTACTTTACACTCCTCCTTATCCATCCTTCTTCCAACTGTAATATTCTTCCCTGTCATTGGAAAGTTTCTCCTGAGTGATAATATGAGTACCCAGGATTTCATCTGCAACATGCAATAATAATCCCGAAATTCATTTTTATTAATTTTTATTAGTGAATCATCGTGGGGTACAGTTACAAACTTATGGACTTTCATGTTTGTATTTAGTTTACATCCTTCCACCAGTGCCCATTCTCCTCCACCAATGATCCCAGTATCCCTCCCACCAGCCCCATCCCAACCCCCACCACCCCACCCTGCCTCTGTGGCAGGGCATTCCCTTTCTAACATAAATATCCCTGGACTTAATTACTAAAATACAGAAATCCTAAACCGCGCGGCCACTACTGTGGCCGCACGACTGCATATCTCTTCATTCTCAGCAATGGAAAACTAATTATCAAATGCTTCCTTGTCAGTAGAACTGGTTTTTTTTTGTGGCGGTGGGGGGGAAACTCCAACAACAACAGTGAGTTTTGTGTTGAAATATGGAATGTAATCAAGGTAAAGACTCCAACATCAGGGATGTGGAAGAGAACAAGAGAAATGTGATAATTTTTAAAAGTTCCTTAGCAGAATGAATAGAGGCAATTCTGATTACTGCCCCGCTGTGGTTTCAAGAGATTTCTCTGATTCCACTCTCATTTTTGGAAACCAAAAAGTCACCTTCTGAACAAACCCTATGCCAATACAGTCAATAAAAATAAAAAACAGGGACTAGAGCGATAGCATAGCGGGTAGGGCGTTTGCCTTGCACGCGGCCAACCCGGGTTCGATTCCCAGCATCCCGTATAGTCCCTCGGACACCGCCAGGAGTAATTCCTGAGTGCAGAGCCAGGAGTAACCCCTGTGCATCTCCAGGTGTGACCCAAAAAGCAAAAAAAAAAAAATCTTATAATTTCTTAGAGCCAGGGGCCAGAGAGTTAGTAGAGTAGCTAGACCGTCCCATAAATCCCACCACAAGTGATCCGTGAGCACAGAGTGAGGAGAAAGTCCTAAACACTTCTGGGTATAGCCCCAAATTTTTAAAAAATAAACCCAAGAGTATGCACTTTATAGTAGCAGGATAAGAATATCTACCTCTTTGCAACTGACATTTACAACATCTATGTTGGACAGGGCAGAAAGAACTAAGGTAAAAATTCAATAGGAAACTCTGCCTGGAATAGTTTTTTCCATTTCCTTTTCTGCTTGGTCATCCCAAACTAGGTGCCTGCACTTACAAAGACCTGAAGAATACTGTTAACGAATAGATATTTGTCCTCACTTATCCAACAGTCTGATGTCGACAATGATAACCTCTAGGTTTCACTAAAGTGAAATGCTAACATGTGCGTATACATATACTCTTTACTTTCTCCAAGTGAGTTGGTTTCATTATTTCATGGAAGAGTAACATTAAGCAAACAAAGCACCAAGTTTCCAATGGATGCCTATTGGTTATGTTTGGCCTAAAGAAGACTTCAGCCTGCTGGTGAAATCCATTATTAAAATACCAGTGTCTGCGATGGGGGAGGCAGAACCGGCCCTGCCTCCTGCGCAAATGAGACCCCGAGCAGTCGCCCATGGACAGCTCCTCCGCTCCTGAACAGCCATGATCCCAGCGCCACAGAAACCAATCTCAGAATGCAGCAGCTGCTGGCAGAAATACCTCTGGACTTAATACCAGAATTCCAAAACTGGGCGGCCACTTTCACGACCATGCAACATCATATGCTCTTTTGTTACCAACAATATAAAACATACAATCTAATGATGCCATTCCGACAGGTCTGATTGTGGGAGGAAAAACTCCAAATAATGATAGTGAGTTTTCTGTCAAAAATTGAATGTAATCAAATTAAGGAAAGAGTAAAGTGAAAATCATCTGCCACACAGGCAGAGGGGGAGTGGGAGGGATATGCTGGGGTTATTGGTGGTGGAACATGTGCACTGGTGAAGGGATGGGTGTTTGAGCATAGTATGACTGAGACTCGATCCTAAAAGCCCTGTAACTGTTCTCACGGTGACTCAATTAAAAAATAAATTATAAATAAACAAAATAAAATGCCAGTGTCAAAAGGATGCTATCTCTTCATATAAGGGAGATATTCCATCTAGATTCAATTAGCTACTTACTGATAAAGGCAATTAGAAGAGTGATTTTCAGCAGCAGAAGAATCAGCAAAGAGGCGAGAAGTAGTTTGAGGAAACCAGTGTTACTTTTGCAAGGGTTAGTCTTCTCCTTTGCAGCTGCAAGAGAAATCAAATTAAGTTCATCAGTAATAGTCAGGCCAGTCCTTCCTCTTTTCTTTTTTTTGTGATTAATACAAAGGATATGACACTTAAAAGAAAAGGAAATCATAGTATTCATTGTAGAAACTTAGGAAAATACATAAGAGCATTAGTTCCTCCATTAAGGATTCCTACTTTTAATATTTTGATCTTAAAGCATCTAAATATTAAATATTCATATGTCACCTAATTGCAACATATGAATATTTAATATTATATGTTAATATTAACTAAAATATTAACTAAATCACATTAATGATATAACTATATAATTAAATCTAAATCTGATTTAACTATTTCTTATTAAAATATGTAATATTTCACTCCAGCAACATTTTACAAAATGACTGGATCACCATATATTATTTGATAATCTACTTTTTAACACATGGTAGGTAATTTTTACTTTTCAGATTTAAAATATTATGGAATTTCAGAGGGTTATCTTCATATTTGCATATGTACATATGTTTGATCATACCTACCACCAAAGTTCTATCGCCATTCCCCACCAGAAAGATCCTTCTACCCGCAGTTTTTCTTCAATATTCCTTTTTGCATTTGCATAGTTCTTCAGTTTATAGGCTACTAATTATCTAGATTTTTTCCCAAAAATTTTTATAAATATATAATATACAATGCCATAGCAGCTAAGTCTTTAGAATCAATCCTAATCACGACATCTCTAGGGAGACCCCAGAATGAAAGAATCATGTTCTCTTAGACTGAAGGAGCAAAATGATAGTGGACAGAGAAAAGCAGAAAAAAGGAAAAGTGAATCAAGTACAAAGTGTCAGTTATACGGTAGAGGAAGGAAACTAGACTTCTGGCAGCGATTCTAGCAGATGCTGAGTTGTAGTGTTATAGACTCCAAGCCTATAGGATGTCACAAAGCCCTCAGTTCTTTTTTTTTTTAAATTTTATTTTTTTATTTTTTTTATTTATTTATTTTTAATTAGAGAATCACCGTGAGGGTACAGTTACAGATTTATACACTTTTGTGCTTATACTTCCCTCATACAAAGTTTGGGAACCCATCCCTTCACCAGTGCCCATTCTCCACCACCCGTAAACCCAGTGTCCCTCCCACCCTCCCCAATCCCATCTCCCCCCCACCCCACCCTGCCACTGTGGCAAGGCATTCCCTTCTGTTTTCTCTCTCTAATTAGCTGTTGTGGTTTGCAATAAAGGTGTTGAGTGGCCGCTGTGCTCAGTCTCTAGCCCTCATTCAGCCCGAAACTCCCTTCCCCCACATGGCCTTCAACTACAATGTAGTCGGTGATCGCTTCTCTGAGTTGACCTTTCCCCGGAACGTGAGGCCAGCCTCGAAGCCATGGAGTCAACCTCCTGGTACTTATTTCTACAGTTCTTGGGTGTTAGTCTCCCACTCTGTTATTCTATATACCATAGATGAGTGCAATCTTTCTATGTCTGTCTCTCTCTTTCTGACTCATTTCACTCAGCATGAAACTTTTCATGCCCATCCACTTAACTACAAAATTCTTGACCTCCTTTTTTCTAACAGCTGCATAGTATTCCATTGTATAGATGTACCAAAGTTTCCTCAACCAGTCATCCGTTCTGGGGCATTCGGGTTTTTTCCAGATTCTGGCTATTGTAAACAGTGCTGCGATGAACATACATGTGCAGATGTTGTTTCGATTGTACTTTTTTGCCTCTCTGGGATATATTCCCAGCAGTGGTATTGCTGGGTCAAATGGGAATTCAATATCTAATTTTTTGAGAGTCGTCCAAATTGTTTTCCAGAAGGGCTGAACCAGTTGGCATTCCCACCAGCAGTGAAGAAGGGTCCCTTTCTCCCCACATCCTCTCCAACAGCGGTTGCTTTTGTTCTTTTGGATGTGTGCTAGTCTCTGTGGTGTGAGGTGGTATCTCATGGTTGTTTTGATCTGCATCTCTCTGATGATTAGTGATGTAGAGCACTTTTTCATGTGCCTTTTGGCCATTCGTATTTCTTCCTTGGTAAAGTTTCTGTTCATTTCTTTGCCCCATTTTTTGATGGGGTTGGATGTTTTCTTCTTGTAGAGCTCAACCAGTGCTTTATATACCATTGATATCAACCCCTTATCTGATGGGTATTGTGTAAATATCCTTTCCCATTCTGTGGATAGTCTTTGTATTCTGGTCACTGTATCTCTTGCGGTGCAGAAGCTTTTTAGTTTAATGTAGTCCCATTTGTTGATCTCTGTTTTTACTAGATTGCTTAGTTCCGTGTCACCTTTGAAGATACCTTTATCTTCAATATCGTGGAGGGTTTCGCCGACCTTGTCTTCAATGTACCTTATGGTTTGTGGTCTAATGTTGAGGTCTTTAATCCATTTTGATCTGACTTTTGTGCATGGTGTCAGGTCAAGGTCTAAACCCATTTTTTTGCATGTGGTTGTCCAGTTGTGCCAGCACCATTTGTTAAAGAGGCTTTCCTTGCTCCACTTCACATCTCTTGCTCCCTTATCAAAGATTAGATGGTCATACATTTGGGGTTGTGTGTAGGGATATTCCACCCTGTTCCATTGGTCTACGGCTCTGCCTTTGTTCCAGTACCATGCTGTTTTAATTGTTACTGCTTTGTAGTAAAGTTTGAGGTTGGGGATGGTGATGCCTCCCATCATCTTTTTCCCAAGAATTGTTTTAGCTATCCTTGGACGTTTGTTATTCCATATGAATTTTAGGATTGCTTGATCCATTTCTTTGAAGAATGTCATGGGTATACTTATAGGGATCGCATTGAATCTGTATAATGCTTTAGGGAGTATTGCCATTTTGACAACATTGATTCTCCCTATCCACGAGCAGGGTATATGTTTCCATTTCCTCATGTCCTCTTTGATTTCATGGAGTAGCGTTATGTAGTTTTCTTTGTAAAGGTCTTTTACTTCCTTGGTTAAGCTGATTCTGAGGTACCTGATTTTCTGGGGCACGATTGTGAATGGGATTGCTTTTTTCATGTCCCTTTCCTCTGCCTCATTGTTTGCATATATGAAGGCCATGGATTTTTGGGTATTGATTTTGTAGCCTGCAACTTTACTGTATAAGTCTATTGTTTCTAAGAGTTTCTTAGTAGAGGTTTTAGGCTTCCCTAGATATAGTATCATGTCGTCTGCAAATAGTGAGAGTTTGATTTCTTCCCTTCCTATCTGGATGCCCTTAATCTCTTTTTCTTGTCTAATAGCTATCGCAAGTACTTCCAGTACTATATTGAAGAGGAGTGGTGAGAGTGGGCATCCTTGTCTTGTGCCTGATCTCAGAGGAAAGGCCCTTAGTTTTTCCCCGTTGAGGATAATGCTTGCCGTAGGCTTGTGATAGATGGCTTCGACTATCTTGAGGAAAGTTCCTCCAAACCCCATTTTGGCGAGGGTTTTCATCATGAAAGGATGTTGGATCTTGTCAAATGCTTTCTCTGCATCTATTGATATGATCATATGGTTTTTATCTTTACTTTTGTTGATATGCTGGATTATGTTGATTGATTTCCGAATGTTAAACCATCCTTGCATCCCTGGGATGAATCCCACTTGGTCGTGATGTATGATCTTTTTGATGAGTTGTTGGATCCTATTTGCTAGTATTTTGTTGAGGATCTTCGCATCGGTGTTCATCAGGGAAATTGGTCTGTAATTTTCTTTCTTAGTGGTGTCTTTGTTTGCTTTTGGTATTAGGGAGATATGTGCTTCATAGAAACTGTTTGGGAGAGTTCCTGTTTTTTCAATTTCCTGGAAAAGTTTGAGGAAAACAGGCAATAGGTCTTCTTTAAATGTTTGGAAGAATTCGCCAGTGAAACCATCTGGGCCTGGAAAGCCCTCAGTTCTTAACCTGTATGTTGCAACCCGTATGAGGCCTCAGAACGAATATGAACATCATGAAGAAATTGACAATCAATGAGCAACAGGATGACAGTGACACAGTGACAGTGTGTCTTATTTTTCTATAATGAGCACTTCCATGTATACTAATATTTTATATGCAGTTTATGTTAGAGGAAGAAGGAATTTTCCTGAGCATTCTTCATATTTCCACGTTTTTTGAAAAGTGAGCAATCATGATCACACACATATAGTTTCTTAACTTCTTATACTCTATATGCTCTTTTTCTTTCTGTTTTTCTCTGTGTGTAAGAATATTACATGCTACTCAAATTCCTTGCTCTACTCCCCAAAACTGTATTTAATCCATCTTGGAAGTTAGTATTTAACGAATCTTTTGGGTGAGGCCAGAAAAACAGTACAGGAGGTAAGCCCCACTGGGAGCAATTCCTAACTACAGAGACAAGAGTAACTCCTCCGGTGTGGCCCCCTGATCCCCTCCCCAAAATAATATATAATTGTATGATGGCAGAGATATTTCCCTTGAAATGTAATGAACTATTTTTATAAGACTTTCCTGACTTTAATCTGTGGTGGCCTTTTGTTATCCCTGAGTCCACAAGTATAAGTAATACACCAAATCCTGCAAAACCCTCTTCTCTAACTAACCAAGGAATGGAGTCCATTCATTCATTCATCAACGGTCCTGCATTAGGCCGATGGTTACAAGAGCTGAACACCGATCTCTTGACTGTCTACTCACTCATCCCCACAAGACAGAACAACGCTCAACTAAACAGCCCTTCCCTTAGCATGACTGGGTCGGGGGTGAGGGTTCATTCTCACACCTCACTTTTGGGAGAGTCACACCCCTTCCTGCTTCGTATTAGACAACTCCAGCTACTAACAACCTGCCTTTCCCAACTGCATCCAATAGAAAAAAATAGCAACTAATGTCACCTATGCTTCTCTGACACTCTTCCTTTCCCATCCTTCATCTCCTTATGAACTTGCAGAAAGCGTTTCTTACCTGCAGGAGCCTCTGATGGGGTGGCTGAGGACTGGGCTTCGTTCATGAATCTCACTTCACCGTAACTGTTCTCTGTCGTCATATTGAGGAGAGACGCTCTGCTCTCTTCACACCAGCCTCGCTGTCACTCTGAGAGCAACTGAAAGCAGCACTGCAGGACCACTGCGGTCCCACCAATCACACAGGCTCAGAGGAATCGCATGACAACTAAAACCCTCAGCCAGAGGTGTGATCCCCAAGACCAACACAGCAAAAAATCATAGCCCTTAAATTCAGTAGGAAAAAAAATGTAATAAAAACAGGAACTTGAAAACTAAATAGAAGATATGGGAGGGAAAAGAAAAGGGGAACGTTTTTTTGAGTCACATATTTATTCCCCATAGTTGCATGGGTGTGGCTTGGGCACTGGTGGAGATGGGGTGCGGTGGTCAGTGGGGTGTCCCCCACTGCCCTGACTAAGCTCAGGGGCCCATGGGCCTGTCCCAGGTGGAACCCTCTGCTCTCCCTCCTGGAGGTGTCGAGTGACACCAGGGATCCATAGGCCACAGTCAAGTGTCTGGGCTGACCCAAAGGGACACAGGAAATGGACACCTATGCATCCCTCCAGAAGCCCTGGCACAGGGCCACTGCAAGGGGGCGTGGGGCAACACCTGCCTGGTTAGGGGCAGGGCAGGGCTCAGGTGTCTCTCTCTCTCTTTCCACTCTCTCTCTCTCTCTCTCTCTCTCTCTTTCCACTCTCTCTCTCTCTCTCTCTCTCTCTCTCTCTCTCTCTCTCTCTCTCTCTCTCTCTCTCTCTCTCCTTTCGGGCATTGTGGTTTGCAATCAGATACTGAAAGGTTATCTGATATATCCCTTTACCTACTTTTAACCCTCAGTTCTTGCCCAGCGATTAATGTCATCCTTGTCGCTTCTCTCTCTTACCTACCCTCTATCGTAGTTGAGTCTTAGACATGTATTGCTCCAGCACCAATCCCAGACCAGTGTCAACTTCCTTCCACTGTGTCCCCATGCTCCCTCCCTCCCCCCACCCTGCTTCCTTGGCAGGCACACTTAAGTTTGGTTGTGGGAGTTAGGATCCCACGTGCCCAGTGTTGTTGGTTTTGTGCTTTGTATCTGTCTCACACCTCTACATGACTGATGGTCCAACAACAACGAACCAACTTTCATCGTAGGGGACTTGAGCAATAGTACAGCAGGTAGGGGACTGGCCTTACATGAGGCCAACCTGGGTATGATCTCCTGAGACCCAGCAGGAGGAGCACAGAGACAAAAGTAAGCCCTGAGTTCATCTGGATGTTGTCAAAATACATGTTTTTTTAAAAAAAAAAAAAGAAGAAAATGGTATGACACTAATACCCAATGCCATGGAAAATGGACCAGGAGGACTGGTCAATGGTTTGGGAGATGGAAGGTAGTTAAGATAGAGGAGGTAGGGCTGGAGCAATAGTACAGTGGGTAGGACGTTTGCCTTGCACACGGTTGACCAGGGTTCAATCCCTAGCATCCCATATGGTCCCCCAAGCACTGCCAGGAGTAAATCCTCCTGAGTGCAGAGTTAGGAGTAACCCCTTAGCATCGCTGGGTGTGACCCCCCCCAAAAAAAAATAAAGCCAACAAACAAGATAGAGGAGGATCCACTATGACAATGATCATTCTGGACAAGGACCAAGTCTTGAAAGCAGGTAAAAGGATATATGTATATATATACATACATATATATATATATATGATAACCTTTCAGCATCTTCTGTTTCACAAACCATAATGCCTAAAATGAGAGCGAGAAAAAGAAAGAGAGTGAGAAGAGAGGTGCATGCCATAGAGGCAGGCTGGGGTGGGGGGTGGCATGAAGGGATGGGAGGGAAACTGGGGTGAATATTTATACCTATAATATCTATTTATACCTGATACCTATAATAAATACTAACAGAGATCAGAGCTGCGTCCCAAAATCCGGACTATATGTTTTCCCCTGGATATATCCGTTGGAGGTTCCAGAGTCATTCAACAATCAATACGCCCCCAAACTTAAATGACCATCGTGTCTCTCACACCTGCTACTCCTGTATCTAGACACCTGAGATCTACATCAGTATCTTAACATCTGAGAGTGCAAAAGTCTCTAAATACCTTGATTGAGTTACCAAGGGAGAATTCTAGCCACTCTTATGCCTCAGATTTGAGTACCAACCCCAGACTCTGACCAAAGTGCTCATGCCCTTCCAGCTGATATCTTCTTTCCTTAGAAGCTGAGTTGTCTGCAACTTGCTCCTAATTCATCTGTATGAATGGTATCAGTCAGACCAGGGAGCCTCCCAACTAAGTCAGTCCAACCCAATCAGAGAATCATGAACTGAACAGTTATTTTAACATAAATTTAGATCATTAGATTATTATTATTAGATTATCATTACATTAGCCACTCCTGTGGGAACACTGATATAAAACAAATTGATTTAGGGCCAGACCTGAGGGCTGGTGGAGAAAATGGAGACAGTGTTGGAGGGAAGGTGACAGTGGTGGTGGGATTGGGGTTGGAATATTGACCTGTAACAAATGTCACTGTCACTGTCATCCCGTTGCTCATCGATTTGTTAGAGCGGGCACCAGTAACATCTCTCATTGAGAGACTTATTGTTACTGTTTTTGGCATATCCAATACGCACGGGGAGCTTGCCAGGCTCTGCCGTGTGGGCTCCATACTCTCGGTAGCTTGCCGGGCTCTCCGAGAGGGGCAGAGGAATCAAATAGGGGTGGGACGCGTGAAAGGCGAATGTCCAACTGTTGTGCTATCGCTCCAAATGTGTCATGCGCAAATATAAATCACGGTATTTAAATGAAGTGGGAATATTAAAGTGAATCTCTGTACAGGAGTGATAGTAAAGGTGAAGAGGCGTTTCGCCTTGCACTCAGTGGACTCGGGTTCTCTTCCTGGCACCACCCCTGAGAGTAAGCCCTGAGCACTGACGGGTGTAGCCCATAAAAAGAGAGAGAAAGGGGGGTGGTGAGGAGGTGAGCGAGAGAGAGAGAGAGAGAGAGAGAAGAGCCCCCTCCCCGTGAAGCCACAGCTCCAAATGAAAACACACTGAGCAGTGCAATGCAAACCGTAGCCACTGACCCGAGCCTCACTGGGAACCACCCTGTTGCTTTCTTTCTCTGTCGGAGCAACAGCACAGGCAGTTACTGGAGGGCAAGCAGGGAAGGTCCTGAGAAACTGGAGAAAACCAAGTGCAGAAACTGGAAAACAGCTGAGAGCACGGAATAAACTGCAAGCTCAGAGTTAGGCTATTACACCGACATGCAGAGCAGAGCTCCTGTTTGGCCAGCTGTGACCCCCAGACTCTAATTCCTTCTTCCTAAATAGGAGAGTCATCCTTTGATTTCCCGACTCATTCAAAATACGCGTATTGGTTCCTATGTCTCATAAGAATACAGTGATATTGGGGCTGGAGCGATAGCACAGCGGGTAGGGCGTTGCATGCTGCCGACCTGAGTTCGATTCCCAGCATCCCATAGGGTCCCCTGAGCACCACCAGGAGTAATTCCTGAGTGCAGAGCCAGGAGTAACCCCTGTGTATTGCTGGGTGTGACCCAAAAAGAAAAAAAAAACTAGTGATATTTCATTTCTTATTTTTTCAAGTGCTCCAAAGAACACTCATTCTCTCACTTCCCGTAATCTCCGTGGAGGGCCGAGCTCTACACCACTGCTCAATCCATTGTTTGCCTCTTCTCTCCAGATTATTTCTATTCTTGCATCTGACAATTCTACGTTCCCCTAGGAACAAAGGATGCTCACTTCCACAGCAACGCTGCCCTTCTTGCTCCCTGTGTTCAAAAGACCCAGGAGCCTGTGATGTTTCTCTCCCTGAATATGTCACACAGAGACCTGACTTCATCCAAAGAGGTCAGAGCTACAAGCTTCAAAAACTCAGATGACAGTGAGGCATCCAATTTAAAGGAGACCCCAAAGGAGGAAGTATTTTAAAGAAGAAGGAGAAAGAGGAGGAGGAAGAGGAGGAGAAGGGGGAGGAAGAGGAAGAGGAGGAGGACGAGGAGAGCAAGGAAGATGAGGAAGTCAAGGTTTGGACAAAATGATTCTAGAGTCTTGAAAATATTGAAGTAAATATGGAATAAGGAGTAGGTAAACAAGCACAAATGTTCGCAAGAATTTTACAGAAGTTGAGCAGGAGTTGACTTCTTATGTCTCTCCTTTCCTATTCAGACTGACATGAAAAATTTCAGAGACTGGAGACTAAGGATAGAGATTAAAGCACTTGTCTAGTCTGTATCTGTGACTACACACCTAACGGGAATCCATGGCATCATGTATGGCCCTTAAAGCATGACCAGCCGTGATCCCTGAACACAAGACAATTAGTGGTCCCCGACCATTACCAGGTGTGCCAGAAAAAGAGAGAGAGGGAGAAAGAGAGAGAGAGAGAGAGAGAGAGAGAGAGAGAGAGAGAGAGAAATGGAAAATAGAAAGCTCTATGTAAACTTAATTTTTTTTCATTTTAGGTCAATCAAATTTGTTGCTCCCTAACCAACTCTGGATTTGGACTTGATTTGCTTATTCTGTAGGTTCAACTCTATCATAGGGGCTGAGCAAAAGTCTAATGAAATAGACAAGATTTGGGGGCTGGAGTGATAGCACAGCGGGGAGGGCGTTTGCCTTGCACACGACCGACCCGGGCTCGATTCCCAGCATTCAATATGGTCCCCCGAGCACCGCCAGGAGTAATTCCTGAGTGCAGAGCCAGGAGTAACCCCTGTGCATCGCCAGGTGTGACCCAAAAAGAAAAAAAAAAGAAATATAAATAATTCCTGGGAATATGATGTACTGCATGTAATTATAATTAACTTTACCTGGGATTTTCAAACTTTTTACACCTGTGGAGTACGGAAAATAGGAGGAAGATTCCACATACAGCTAGGGCAAAATGTCATTAATTATTTATACAAGGTTATTTCTTTTTTTTTTTCTTTTTTTTTTTCAAGGTTATTTCTATATTGGGTTGGAGAGATAACTCAATAAGCTGAGAACGCTCTCAGCTTGAAATGCAGAACGCGTGCTTGAAATGCAGAAGACCTGGTAATGATCCCCGGCACCACACAGTCCCGTCCCCTGAGCACCAAATTGAGCACTGTGGGGTTTCGCCCTCAAAATAGTATTATTTATCTCTCAATATTTATAACAGTACCACTACAGGAGGCTGGTGCGATAGCACAGCGGGTAGGGCATTTGCCTTGCACAAGGCAGACCCAGGTTCGATTCCCAGCATCCCATAGGGTCCCCTGAGCACCGCCAGGAGTAATTCCTGAGTGCAGAGCCAGGAGTAACCCCTGTGCATTGCCAGGTGTGACCCAAAAAAGCAAAAAAAAAAAAAGTAGTACCACTACATGATCCAAGTGCACCAGGTATTAAGTGGCAATACCTTTTTCACAGACTAGCAGGGTTTTTCTCAAAATTGTACTGGTTTCAAGATCATAAATTATTAAAGTTATATTAAATAATGAATAATTCATAATTGTTGGTAGTGTAATTCTCAGATCTTTTTAACAAGAAAAATGATGTGAACTATGTATGATGATGCATGCAGGAACCAAATTATTATATTTTGCATCTGAAACATATGGAATGTAATACGTTGATTACACCTAAAAAGAATTACAATTCTCTCAAAGTAATGATGCACGACCCCGGTATTGTAGATACCTCAATAATGTACTTACAGCCCTTCTATATATTTGTATCTTGAATTATATACACTTACATGTAAATTATAATCTCCAACAAATACAGATGATCTCACTCATCTGTGGTACACAAAGAAACAAATAAAGGCTATGGAAGATACCCACCAATAATAAACGTTGGAGAATGGAACATAGACCTGAGGGTTCCAGGTTAGGGGGAGCAGGGAGACAGAGAGGTGAATGCAGGCAAGTAACATGGGGACATAATTGGAAGGTCCCAAACATATCGGTGGTGCTAAAGGAAGTAAAAATATATGCCAGAACCACAGCAAATAATAGGAACAAGGGTGAGGCGGGGAGAAATATTGGACCTGAGGTTAGACAGGGCTGGGTAGTTCAATGTCAGGGTGGGCAGAAACTTTGTGCATCAATTCCAAAATTTTTTTATTTTGGTTTTTGGGTCATACCCAGCAATGCTCAAGGGTTACTCCTGGCTCTGCACTCAGGAAATACTCCTGGGGGTCCTAGCAATAGTACAGGGGTAGGGCATTTGCCTTGCACACAACTGACCCGGTTTGATCCCCGGAATCCCATGTGGTCCCCCAAGCATTGACAGGAAGTAATTCCTGGGTGCATGAGGCAGTGGTCTCTCTCGTCCACTACATGCGTTCGGTGACCATGAGGCACTTCCCTACCCAGGCCTGCAGCCACCGCCAACCCACGCAGGAAGCAGGGAACAGGGCCACCAGACCAGTAGGTGATCAGTTGCTGTTTATTCCATCCTCCTCACACGCCTGTTTCAGTCTCATTAAGCTCCCCATTCCAGTCTCACACTGCCCCTCATTCCCGTCTCCTCCTGTCCCCCATGCTACTCTCTCTGCGATTCTCCTCCTCCCGCACAACCTTGGTCTAGGGCCCAACCTCCAAGGATTCGGACTGGCACCTACACCAGGTGAGGTAGCACAATCACCATATGAAAGCCCTTCCCTCTGAGAGAAGCTCGAGGAGATCCACTCACAGATCTAGGGCTGTGTTTCTCCTTTCCTTAGTCCAACAACCATTTTAACATTCATCTTAATTCTACTTCTTTACAATGTTAGTTATTTTGTGTGGACACAGTAAGAGAGAGATTAAGCTTATAGGATAACTCACCTGGGGACATCTCACTATAGATCCCAGACTACAGTGCTCAGACCAGATTAGTCTTTCCTAACCCTAGCAGGGTCCTAATCCAGTTATTATTCTTTGGATCATGACAGAATTTGTCTATGACCGTGCTCTTAACTTATAGTTAAGTATTATAGCATCTGGCCCATTTCGATGCCAAGGTAGCTCACAGGTAGCTCCAGTTTCTCGTTGGGACCCTGTATTAGTGTGCTAGGAACTAAGGGCAACTGAGGCTTAATTCAAGAACCAAGGGCAACTGAGGCTTAATTCAAGTCCAGGAGTGAATATTATTCGGAGTCAATTAATTCCCAAGTTACAAAAGCATAGCATTAACTGTCTTCCGGTGTCTATACAAAATGGGACATTGCTCTGAAGTAAACTATGCAAAATGACATAAGGGAAGAAGAAAAAGTAATTTTTCACTTACAAATAAAAGATCAGAGATTTCTGAAGAAGTTGGTTTTACAAGTCACAGATACTGCTTAGGGGAAATAAATAGGTTATTAACAGGTTGGGGAAGAGAGCACAGAGAAGTTAGAGATAAATACAGAGGAATGGCAGTGCCTTGTGAGCATTGTGAATGGAGTAATCCAACAAACTCAAGCTCCCTGTGGCTAGTGAGAAAGGACAAACCAATGTTATCCTACGGAAGGAAGAAAGGAAGCAGGAAGGAAGGAAGGAAGGAAGGAAGGAAGGAAGGAAGGAAGGAAGGAAGGAAGGAAGGAAGGAAGGAAGGAAGGAAGGAAGGAAGGAAGGGAGGGAGGGAGGGAGGGAGGGAGGGAAGGAGGGAGAGAGGGAAGGAGGGAGGGAAGGAGGGAGGAAGGGAAGGAGGAAGGGAAGCAGTGAGGGAGAAAGGAAAGGAAGGAGGAAGGGAGGGAGAGAAGAAGGAAGGAAGGGAGGAGGGAGAAAAGGAGGGAGGGAGGGATGGAAAGAGGGAGGGAGAAAGATAGGGATGGAGAAAGGGAGTGGGGAGGCAGATAAATAGAGAGAGGAATTGCCACCATGCTGTGAATGTTACCCTTTACCATTATTATTTAGGGATATAACTCGTATCCCCTCTTTATTGAAAGGGCTTTCAGTGCATGTTTAAACTCATTTACTAATCAGCTTCATATATAATTCTTATTAATTATCAGATAACTTGATTAAACATGTAGGAAAGTATTCACTAGCTGGTTTCAATAAAATGATTTATGGAGATCATTGGAACCCGAGACCCCTAACTTGCTAAGTATCGCTAATGAGATACTTCTCATTCTAAATCACAGAATTGCAATATGTCTGCACACACCTGTGTTCATCACAGCATTATTAACAATAGCCAAGAAACAGCCCAAGTGCCCAGCGACAGATGAATGGGTAAAGAAATTGTGTAAATATAACAGTGGGATACTACTCAGCTATAAAAAAGACAAAATCTTGCAGTTCGCTGCTGCTTGGGGGGTCATGCTGAGCAGTGAGAAGAAGGACAAATTAAATGCCAATTCTCACTTACAGATGAAATATAATGAAACATAGAGGGGAACAGACAGCATGAATGACAACAGATCTTGAGATGCTCCCTGTGAAACTGAGTCAGCTCCCGGTGAGAAAGAGCACAAACATTTTGCACGGAGGAGCCTCATGTCCCTGCACCAGCCACTCAAGGACACCAAACACCTCCAGGAGTGATACCCAAGCATCCCCAGGTATGCCCCAGCCCCAGAAAAAAAAGGTAAGACATACACAGGGCCAAGTGTGGGAACTTGGCCCTTGCTTGACCCATACCTGACCCGTACCCCCGTTCAGGGAAATGCAAATCAAGACCACAATGAGATGACTGTCCACGACTGTTGCAGATTACAACCAGCAAAAGATAAGAAGCAGGACTGACAGAGAAGAGACCAGTGAGCGACCAGTAAGACAATGACAGTTGGAAATGACCACTCTGGACTACTGAGGGCTGAAAGGAGATAAAGGGATACACATGGTAACCCCTCAGTGCCTATATTGCAAACCATGATGCCCAGAAGGAGAGAGAGAGAGAGAGAGAGAGAGAGAGAGAGAGAGAGAGAGAGGGGTGCCTACCATAGAGGCAGGCTGGGGCCATGGGTGGGGGTAGGCATGTGGGGAAGGTGACAGGAGGCAAACGGGACATTGGTGGTGGGGAATGTACACAGGTGAAGGGATGGGTGTTGGAATACTGTATGACTGTAACCCAACTATATGAACAACTTTGTAACTGTGTATCTCATGGTGATTCAATGAAGAAGGAGGAGGAGGAAGAAGAGGAGGAGGTGGAGGAGGAGGTGGAGGAGGAGGTGGAGGAGGAGGAGGAAGAGGAGGAAGAAGAGGTGGAGGAGGAGGAGGAAGAAGAGGAGGTGAAGGAGGAAGAGGAGGAGGTGGAGGAGGAAAAGAAGGAGGAGGTGGAGGAGGAGGAAGAGGAGGAGGACGTGGAGGAGGAGGAAGAAGAGGAGGTGGAGGAGGAGGAAGAAGAGGAGGAGGTGGAGGAGGAGAAGGAAGAGGAGGAGGAGGTGGAGGAAGAAGAGAAGGAGGTGGAGGAGGAGAAGGAAGAGGAGGAGGAGGTGGAGGAGGAAGAGGAGGAGGTGGAGGTGGAGGAGGAAAAGGAAGAGGAGGAGGAGGTGGAGGAGGAAGAGGAGGAGGTGGAGGAGGAGGAGGAAGAGGAGGAGGAGGTGGAGGAGGAAGAGGAGGAGGTGGAGGAGGAGGAGGAAGAGGAGGAGGAGGAGGAGGAGGTGGAGGAGGAGGAGGAAGAGGAGGAGGAGGTGGAGGAGGAGAAGGAAGAGGAGGAGGAGGTGGAGGAAGAAGAGAAGGAGGTGGAGGAGCAGAAGGAAGAGGAGGAGGAGGTGGAGGAAGAAGAGAAGGAGGTGGAGGAGGAGAAGGAAGAGGAGGAGGAGGTGGAGGAGGAAGAGGAGGAGGTGGAGGAGGAGGAGGTGGAGGAGGAGGAGGAAGAAGAGGAGGAGGTGGAGGAGGAAGAGGAGGAGGTGGAGGAGGAGAAGGAAGAGGAGGAGGAGGTGGAGGAGGAAGAGGAGGAGGTGGAGGAGGAGAAGGAAGAGGAGGAGGAGGATGTGGAGGAGGAAGAGGAGGAGGTGGAGGAGGAGAAGGAAGGGGAGGAGGAGGTGGAGAAGGAAGAGGAGGAGGAGGTGGAGGAGGAGAAGGAAGAGGAGGAGGAGGAGGAGGAGAAGGGGACATCTGTCTGTTCCTATAAAGCACACTTTTGGAAGGGTGATTTAAGGGAGAGGTGTTTTGGTGCTCAGGTGCTATTCCTGGCTCTGTGCTCAGGACCCCCGGTGGTGCTTAAGGCACCATATGAAGCGGTAGGGGTCAAACAAGGATCCACCACATGCAAAGCGAAGACCTTAATCCATCTATTGCCTCTCCAGTCCCACCACAATGTCTTTATCCACCCACCAGTGGACACTCAGATTCTCTGATAGGGTTATGAAGATGTCACACGGTACATGGCGAGGCTCTGGAGCAGAGATCCTGCCAAGCCAGCATTTGTTGCCGTCAGACAAAAATCCAGAAGTGGAACCACTGGGTTCTAAAGCAGTTCAACTTTCTTTTCTTTTCTTTTCTTTTTTTTTTTTTTTGGCTTTTTGGGTTACACCTGGCAATGCTCAGGGGTTCCCCCTGGCCCTGCACTCAGCGATCACTCCTGGCGGTGCTCAGGGGACTCTATGGGATGCTGGGGACCAAACCCAGGTCAGCCAAATGCAAGGTAAATGCTCTCCCCGCTGTTGTACTACAGCTCCGGCCCCAGTTCTACCTTCAGTGCTATTTCTCTTTTCCAATTTTGGAGCCATATCCATTCTCCATTCCACAGCAGCTGCGCCAGTGCACAATCCCGCCAAGAGCACCCAAGGGTTCCCTGCTCTCCACACCCTAGTCAGCACAGCTTGTCTTGACTGTTCTTGTCCTGCCTTCAAAGCGCAGGTCAGTTTTAGTTCACTGTATTGTCACAATAACTCTATAAATTAACTCTAGAAATAACTATAAATTAACTACTATTATCCTCCTACTGAAGAAGCACTGTAGCACTGTCGTCCCCTTGTTCATCGATTTGCTCGAGCGGGCTCCAGTCATGTCTCCATGGTGAGACTTGTTACTGTTTCTGGCATATCAAATACGCCATGGGGAGCTTCCCAGGCTCTGCCGAGTGGGCTCCATACTCTTGGTAGCTTGCCTGGCTCTCCAAGAGGGGCAGAGGAATCAAACCCAGGTCGGCGGTGTGCAAGGCAAACGCCCTACCCGCTGTGCTATCGCTCCAGCACTTTATTTATCATTTAAATATAAGAATTAAAACCTGGGGCTGGAGCGATAGCACAGCAGGGAGGGCGTTTGCCTTGCATGCTGCCGACCTGAGTTTGATTCCCAGCATCCCATAGGGTCCCCTGAGCACTGCCAGGAGTGATTCCTGAGTGCAGAGCCAAGAGTAACGCCTGTAAATCGCCAGGTGTGACCAAAAAAGAAAAAAAAACAAAAACCCAACAATTAAAATCTGGCTCTGGAATGTGGGTGAAAGGGGGCGGGGCGTTGGCTGCGGGGAACAGCTGGATGCCTAGCATTTAGGAGACCTGGTTTCAAACCACTGCATTGCAAAAAAAAAATTTTTAAACACAATTTTACAATTTTAGAAGGTAAAATACTCACCGCTGGACACCCTCGGGGGGTGGGGGTGGGGGCCTGAGCTCCCCTAGACAAGTCTGAAGAAAGTGTTATTTCATTCATTTTATGCCTATTCCAAGTAACTGCTTTCCTACGTTTCCACGAACTTTGCATCAGGTTCAGGTACGGGTGTAAAACCCGGGAACAGTTTTCACCTGTCTGTTCTTCAGCCTGTTCTTCCCCGGGAAGCGGGAACAACGATCCTGCTTAGCGGCGGGACAATCGCTAGGAGGAGGGCGCCCCCGGGTGGCTGCAGGCTGACATGCAGCCAGATGCAGCGGTCCCAGAAAGGGTTCCAAAGACATTTCTTCTCTGACCTAGTGTCCGTCTCTAGGTGCAGGGAGAGGCTGTGCACATGTATAAAAAAAAAAAAAAAAAGGTTAAAAACAAAAAACAAAAACCTATAGCAGGGTCTTTTTTAACAACTTCTTAAAAAAAAATTTATTTTGGCTTTTTGGGGTCACACCCGGTGATGCTCAGGGGTTACTCCTGGCTCTGCACTCAGGAATTACTCCTAGAGATGCTCAAGGGACCATATGGGATGCCGGAGATCGAACCCGGGTCGGCCGGCTGCATGCAAGGCAAATGCCCTACCTGCTGTGCTATCGTTCTGGCCCCTTTAGCGGGATCTTAATTTCATTATGTCCAATTGGGGGAGTTGCATGATCTTTCAAACGTCTTAATCTTTTTTTTTTTCCTTTATGGGTCACACCCTGCGATGCTCAGGGGTTACTCCTGGCTCTGCACTCAGGAATTACCCCTGGTGGTTCTTGGAGGACCCTATGAGATGCTGGGGATCAAACCCAGGTCGGCCGCATGCAAGGCAAATGCCGTCCCTGTTGTACTAACACTCTGGCCCCTGAATCCTTTTTTATTAATTGATTTGAGGTTCTGTGATATAGTTACAAAACTATGGATAATTATGTACACATAATTCCATCACATCCATCACCACTGTACCCACCTCTCTTCCTCAAGGCCCCAGTGTTCCTCCACTTCAATCCCAACCCCCTCACCCCCAAATTCACGTGGTGTGGACCAGTTTTCTGATTGTGTTCCCCTTGGCCCTTTGTCAAGCCCTCACTGTGTGCCTCTAAGACCCACATAAGAGAGAAAGCACTCCGTAGCTGTTCCTGTCTTTCTGACTCCACTCATCTGTGTTGTGGCAAATTGTATGGCTTTGTTCTTTCTTAGAGCTGTATAGTATTCCACTGTGTAGACATACCACAGCTTTTTTATCCCCCTACCCCATCCCTCGTTCCACACACTTCTTTATCATTTATTCATTCATTCACTCATTGACTTCAATGAACATTGGTGTGCTGTGTGTGTGTGTGTGTGTGTTTCATTTTGAATTCCTTGCTTACATCCCTTTCAAATTATTTTGTACTTTGAGGGTAGATGCCAGTAAGTGCTATCACTGTGTCACATGGGAGTTTTATTTCTGTTTTTTGAGAAATCTCCATATTGCTTTCTTAGAGGCTGAACCAAATGACATTCCCACCCGCAGTGGCTAAAGGTCCCTTTCTCATCACACCCCAATGCAGGCCTGCTCCCGGACTTTTTGTTACGTGCAGCCCTCACTGGGTGTGAGATGGTGTACATCAGTGTTCCTCTGACTGGCATTCCCCTCGGCACAAGTGATGAGCACGTCTTCCTATGTTGTTTGGAGTCCGTGGTCGTGAGAGATGAAAGTAATTTGATGCCAATGAAATTAACTGTAGCACTGTCATCCCGTTGTTCATCGATTTGCTCAAGCAGGCACCAGTAACGTCTCCACCCACTGTGATATCGCTTCAATCCATGGACACAGTAAGAGATACATTAAGCTTATAGGGTGGCTCTCCTGGGGACATCTCGATATAGATCTCAGACTACAGTGCTCAGGCCAGATTACTCTTTCCTAACAGGGTCTTAATTCAGTTGTTACTCTTTGGATCATGACAGAATTTGTCCATGACCATGCTCTAAACTTATAGTTAAGTATTATGGCACTTTGGCCTGGCCCATTTCAATGCCAGGGTTGCTCACAGCTTGCCTTGGGTCCATCCAGTCCCTCGTCAGGACCACGCTTTGGGGGTGCTAGGAACTAAGGACAACTGAGGCTTAAGTCGAGAAAATAGATGCCCAAAGTGAATATCGTTCGAAGTCAATTAACTCCCAAATTACAAAAGCATAGCATTAACTGTCTTTCTGTGTCTATACAAAAAGGACATTGCACTGAAGTAAACTACACAAAATATAAGGGAAGGAGAAAAGCAGTATTTCACTTACAAACACAAATCAACAGTCTGATCTGGGGATAAAGGTGATTGACCAGTTGGGAAAGCAGAGCACAGAGAGGTTAAAGATAAACATACAGGAATGGGAGTGCCTCGGGAGCACTGTGATGGATGTAACCTAATAAATCTAAGCTCACTGAGGCCAGGGAGAAAGGACAAACCAATGTTATTGGAAGTTTTTTGTTTCTAAACCACACCCAGCAGTGCTCAGAGCTTACTCCTGGCTCTGCTCTATGTTCAGGGATCACTCCCGGCAGGTTCAGGGGACCGTAATATTGGCACCAGGGAAAGAACCAGATCAGCACATCCAAGACAAACACACCAGGCACTGTTAACTGTACCAACAAATAATTGAAATAAACGGGGGTCAAAGGCAGAGTTCAGAAGGTGCAACCTTGGTTCAATCCCTGATCCCTCTGAGCATGGCTCCAAAACTTTAATAAAATATTCCCCCTAAAGACTTTTTTTTTTTAATATCAACGGAATCAGTAAGGTATGCAGGTGGGCTCAGAACCACGATCACACAGTCTCAACTTCTTCAAGGCCTGTTTCTTAAAAATTCAGGAATTTTCAAATTATCCTTGACTACCTACTGGTCCACTTCTACTGGATCCTAGAGAGTGAAGGCCCGGGGATCTGACACAGAGGGCAAAACACACACCTGACATGTTGGGGCCCCAAGCCCAGTCTGGCTCCTGTGGACCTCCTCACACCCTGCAGGACTCCGGGGAGCCCCCAGCACTGCGGGGATGGTCTGGTGACCCCCTGTAGCACCAGGAGAGGCCCGGGCCCCTCAGCCCTGCTTGAGAAGCCTCCTTACAATTACTTAGGGGGGTTAGGGGTAGGTTGCCCAGGATGTCGGTGACCCCACCGGTTAATTCTTGGCCAAACAGTGGGCAGTGCAATGGGGGGTAGGGGGGTCCTGCAGCCTTAGGGACACCAGGGCAAACCTGGTGTTTCTGGGGGTTCCAATGCTGCACCCAGCGAGGCTCAGGGGACACTCGATGCCGGGAACTGGACCCAAGTCGGGCGCAGGCCCCATGGACCATCTCCCAGGCCTCCCCCGGCCCCGCCCCCAAATTAAAACAAGATTAAATAGAAAAACCAGACCGCAGACACCTTTTCCCTTATTTTTTAATACCATTATTGCACCATTACAGCATACTCTTTATATACATATATCTTAAACTTCATTTTCAGCTCTTCGGCAATTCAAATACATAATATATTATCATCTCGAGAATACAAAGAACACAACAGCGGAGGAAGATTGAGAAAAATAGGTTCCCCGTCGTCGGTCACGAGCCAGTCTGTGGACTGCGCCCTTAGTGTTTGCGCCTGGCATTCTGCGAAGCCCTGCCCGGGCGCTCCAGGGAGAGCGCGCGGGGCCGCCGGGAAGGGGAGGCAATGAAAATAAATGGACCCCAAGTGACAAGTGTCGAGAGAAGGACTCCAGGAGAGGGAACAGACTCAGAAATGAGGGGCCTCCCGGGGCATGCGGGCGTCCGCACCCACACGGGGTCCCTCTGTCTGGTCCTCAGAACAACTGGCGCCTGCTCGCCTGAGGGAGGGGACGCTCAGCTGAGGGAGGGAACGATCAGCTGAGGGAGGGAACGATCAGCTGAGGGAAAGATCAGCTGAGGGAGGGAACAACCAGCTGAGGGAGGGAACAACCAGCTGAGGGAAAGATCAGCTGAGGGAGGGAACAACCAGCTGAGGGAGGGAACATCAGCTGAGGGGAGGGAAGCTCAGCTGAGGGAGGGAACAATCAGCTGAGGGAGGAAACGCTTCACAGGCTTCACAGCATCTGACAGGAATGGGGATGGAGGGGTAGGGGAAGCACGGGGAGGGCGATTCACGTCGGGGGACACGTGCCTGGGCCACCCTGAGGCGGGGCCACTTCCCGCCAGCGTCAGAAACGCCTGGCCAGGGGCTGGCAGCCCGGTGAAGGAGCCCCACGAGGGGGAAACTCCCAGGCTCGGGCGAAGAGGCCGCTTGGGCACAGACCAGCCTTCAGTCCCCTCAACCTCTCGGCCGGGTGGCGAAGCCTCGAAACCCCGCAGTTGGGGGTGGGGGGCCAAGAATGGGGCAAGCAGCGCGCCCCGCTGAGCTGCACGCACGCGGAGGGCAAGGAAGTAAACATCTCTCTAGAGCGCGGGCTCGGGAGCACGGCGGGGACCCCCTCAGCCGCGCCTCAGAAACGCCCACGGCGCAGGGGGCCGCCTGCACGACCCTCCGGCACGGGGAGAGACAGAAGCAGAGCAGAGGCCAGAGGCCGGCAGCCTGGGGAGGGGGCGCGCCCTGCTTTAACACCCAGGCCCCACCCACGTCCGCGCTCAGAGTCCCTCACGGTCGGGGGAAAGGAAGGCTCGAGGCGTCCGTGCGCCCCCACTGCGACTGCTGAGAGCGACCCTGGGGGGCGCGCTCGGGTGGGGGCTGGATTCTGAAACGAGTCGGAGGGTCTGAACGAGGGAGGGAGGAACGTCTGCGACAGAGGCCCGGTGGCCGCCCCACCCCCCCACCACGCACTTGCGGGGGCCCTGGAGCCCCGCAGCCCGCCCCCCTCACCGTGGAGGGCCCGCCCTTCCCTGCCTTGGTCAGAACAGGACACGCGATCGGTTTGTTTTTTCTTGGCTGCACGGCAAGGGAAGAACACAGGACGTGAGCGCGCTGGGCTGGTGGAGAAGCGGCGAGAGGCTGTCCGGAGGGCGGGTGCTGGGGAGGGCGGGGGCCTGACTTCCCTCACGGATCGGGGCCCTCAAGGTCTTCTTCCAGTCCATCCGCAACGACGTCCCGCAACGCTG
Source organism: Sorex araneus (assembly GCF_027595985.1). NCBI lineage: Eukaryota > Metazoa > Chordata > Mammalia > Eulipotyphla > Soricidae > Sorex > Sorex araneus. The sequence goes on from NC_073307.1 coordinate 89,671,687, forward strand.
TTCAGAACTGGACCCAGTTGGACGGCTGAGGGGCCTGGTTTGGAACCGAGCTGCAAGGCGGGAGGGGAGAGCGCCCAGGACACACCGTCAGGCGCGTCAGGTGCCTGCAGGGCCCGGCCAGGACCGGAAGGGTCGGCCCCACGCAGAGCCCGCTGTGATGACTAGTTCTTTTTTATTTATTTATTTTTTTTTTTTTTTGCTTTTTGGGTCACACCCGGTAACGCACAGGGGTTACTCCTGGCTCTGCACTCAGGAATTACTCCTGGCGGTGCTCAGGGGACCATATGGGATGCTGGGAATTGAACCCAGGTCGGCCGCGTGCAAGGCAAACGCCCTCCCCATTGTGCTATCGCTCCAGCCCCTCAGTGACTAGTTTTGTCGGTGCCATGGCCCAGCTAGAGGTGAAATTCTGCAGTTAATCACGCACTGCCCACAGAAAGCTGCGGTTGCGCTGGGGCCCGGGCTCGGGCTGAGAAGGGCATGTCCTGTGTGTGAGGAGGTCCCGAGCTTCACCCCAGCACCAGCAAAAAAACAGGTCCTGCCTCAGAATTTCTGCTGCTGAACTCCTGGCTCTGCACTCAGGAATTACTCCTGGCGGTGCTCAGGGGACCATATGGGATGCTGGGGATTGAACCCGGTTGTCTGCGTGCAAGGCAAACACCCTACCCACTGTGCTATCGCTCTGGCCCCTGCACGGGGGCTTCTTAAACCAACTTTCCCATCCAACCCCTTTCACCTAAGGTTCGGAGAATATGCCAATTATATAGACTGATCATTCTCTTAAAAACAATTTTCTCATGGCCCTCCCACATCCGGCAGGTCACGACCCGGCGTCTGGGAAGCAAGGGAGGGGCTCCATCCCCTGCAAAGGCCCTGGCTGAGGGCAGCTATGTGGCGGCGCGTACCTGGATGCAGTGCTGAAGTCCCCCCACAAGTCGTTGCTGGCAGAGACTGGCGCTGGCGCTGGCGTGGTGACGGGAGCGGGGGAATCCAAATCTAACAGAATGTCTGAGGGAAGAGCGGAGACACAAAGCGGGGAGCCAGGATGAGAAGTCACAAGGAGCCTCACAGAGAAGCCACCTGCTCACACAGAAACCCCATGCCCAAGTGCTCCCGGCAGATTCCCAGGAGCCCCGAGCAGCAAACGAGCCCAGCGCCCTTCCATGGGGCCTGCTCGAGCACGAAACGCTGTTTGACGCCATATGGGAACCGCGGGGAGGAGTGGGAACGGGATGATGCCCAAAGGCTACCGACTCGACACCGCCAACTTATTCCAGAAGTGACACTTTTACAGGGACAGAGATGCGTCTGGCGACTGCCGGGGTGGCACCGGGAAAGGGGAGGGTGGTCAGGAGAGAAAACGCAGGCACACCGTAACGGCAGGGCTGCTGCGGGCCCTTGCCCTGGTGCTGGACCCATGGAGACACACAGAGCCAGAGAGAACTGAACGCAGACACAGACACACACAGAAACAGAAACTGTGGGAAATCCAAGGCCAGTAAATGGTTTCAATGCCAATTTCCTGGTTGTGGAACTCAACCATATTTTTGCAACATTCACCACTGACTAAAACGGGATCAAGGGCACCAGACATTTCTTCGGGTTATTTTTTGTTTAACAACTGCACTTGAATCTACTAACTCAAAATTAAAGGTTTAATTCTTTGGGGTGAGGGGGACCAGGGGTGGGGGAGAGGGGAGGGGAGAGTGGGCGGCCAAGACCTGGCATTGCTCAGGGCTGACTCCTGGCTCTGCACTCAGGAATCACTCCTAGCGGTGCTTGGGGGACCATGTGGGGTGCCAGGGATCGAACCCCAGCTGGCTGCATACAAAGGATGTGCCCTATCCGATGGACTGTCTCTCCAGCTCACTTTAATTTTTTTAGAATAGAAAATAAACCCTAGACGTTATCCCCAGCACCTTTTACCATTTTTAACCTCAAAAATTCCTGGGGCCAGGGCTGGAGCGATAGTATGGCAGGTAGGTTAGATCCCTGGCAACCCATATCGTCCACTGAGCACCGCCAGGAGTAATTCCTGACTACCTCCTTCCTTTTTTCAGCCAGGTCATTGGGGGGGAACAAGTCTTCAGAAGCATAAATGTCGCCTCAGTTCCACCCTTTGTGAAGATATGGAAAGAACTGAGAGAACGAAGAGAGGACACAAAGGTCCAGGCGCTCAGATCCCTCCGGGCCCCGTACCGGGCCAATTTCACCAGGGCACCCCAGGTGGACCAGGTGCAGTCTCCCCGCCTGCTCCAGATGGAATCCCGGTGACCAAGAGCTTCCACAAGCAAGGCCCAGGTATGCGGGTTCCAGGACTGAATCTCCAGGCCGCATGGCAGAAGAGGAGCCAGGATGTCCCTCCCCGGGTCCCCGCCCGCCCTGCAGACCGGCTGTCACACCCACAATTGTCCTCCGGGCACCATCTTAGCGCACCAAGAGCCCTGGCCTAGAGACTCCCAACTGACTCCCAAAGTGCATTAGTGCCATGCAGAGCTGTCTCTGGAACCCAACCATTTACAATCTGGAAACTTACATTTACGATCATGGCCCTGCAATATCTCACAATATTCCAAATGAGCAACAGAAAATAAATTATCTAGTGTCTGCCCCTGGCAGGTAGACTTGAACAGTGGTGGGAAATTCTGAGCAAAAACATAATGCCCAAAATTCCTGGGGCCAGGGCTGGAGCGATAGTATGGCAGGTAGGTTAGATCCCTGGCAACCCATATCGTCCACTGAGCACCGCCAGGAGTAATTCCTGACTACCTCCTTCCTTTTTTCAGCCAGGTCATTGGGGGGGAACAAGTCTTCAGAAGCATAAATGTCGCCTCAGTTCCACCCTTTGTGAAGATATGGAAAGAACTGAGAGAACGAAGAGAGGACACAAAGGTCCAGGCGCTCAGATCCCTCCGGGCCCCGTACCTCTCTGAGAGAGAGAGAGAGAGTATTGGGGAAACTGTCTGCCATAGAGGCAGGGTGAGGACTGGGATGGGGGGACACATAAAGGGGGGGACACTGGGGACCTTGGACGTTGGTGGTGGAATTGTGCACTGGTGGAGGGATGGGTGTTCAATCATTGAATGACTGAAACTCAATCACAAAAGCTTTGCAACTGTATCTCACGATGATTCAATTGAAAAAAAGAAAAGTAACGTGGCGTTCATGCCCAATTCAATCGGCTTAAACAATGACTGAACAAACAGCAGTACTCCTACATTATTTAAATAAATTTAAAAAAAAAAAAGGCCCAGGTGCTCATCTGGTGCACAGTGATCCCAGCACTGTACATGGTCCCCCACATGCCAAGAGTGACCCCTGAGCACCGCCAGGAGTGGCCCCAGCAGTAACGGCCCTGATGCTCCGGGTTCATGTGTGTGACCTTCCCGAGGCTGAGGTGTGACATGCCCACCTGCAGACCAGGGTACTGAGACTCAAAGGAACTTCGGAAACGCTCCCCTGCACATCCAGACGCTGGCTGAGCCTTGGACGGGCGGCTCTCAGCTCTAGGACAGCGAAGGTGACGTGCGGGGGAGCAAGCAGCCTTCCGACCCCCGGCCCGCACTCTGCCCGCCCGCACCCCTCCGCTCTCAGCCGCCGGGCTGGAGGCCACAAGGACCCTGAAGCCTGGACCCTGCTGGCCGAGAGGTGCTGCCCTCCGAGGGAGAAACCCAGACACCTACCCGCGTCGTTCCCTCCATGGTTGGATTTCGGAATGGGAGGTGGAGTGACGTGGTTGCTGATGGGGACGGAAGTGGTCGGCGGGGGGATCATGACTTTGCCTCCGGGTGGGGGTGGCAGTAAGCTCAGGCCCCCGGTGCCTGCGCTCTTGGGCTTCGAGGCACCTCCTTTCTTGGTTGTGATGTTCTAGAAAGAGAAGAGGGAACGAAAGTGAGGGGAAAGCCTATATGTCACGATTTACAGAAACACAAAGGTCCAAAGAGACCCCCGCACTGCACATGGCCCCGCACGCCGCCGGGAGGGACCCCTGAGCGCTGCCAGCTGGGGCCCCCACGGCCATGATGCCCCAGGTTCCTGTGTGTGAGAGACAGCCCCCACCAGGAGTGACTCCTGACACCCTGTTCTTTTTTCCACCAGGTCGTTGGCGGGGGGGGGAAGTCTCCAGAGCCATGAAATGTCGCCTCAGTTTCTCCCAACTTGCCTTTGTGGAGACATGGAAAGAACTAAGAGAGAAACAGGCCACACTCACCCCGATGCTCAGCTTGATGGTCTGCCCTTCCTTGAAGCCCAGATCCAGCTTGGGGCGGCTGTCCATGTCCTGGGATTCCTTGGAGATCTCGGATTCCTGCTTTACCCACCTGAGGGGGAGAGAGCAAGGTCTCTGAGCCTCGGAGCCCTGGCGGCGGGGTCTGAGCAAACATTTGGTTTTTTGTTTGTTTGTTTGTTTTTGGTTTGGGGTCACACCCGACGATGCACAGGGGTTCCTCCTGGCTCATGCACTCAGGAATTACTCCTGGCGGTGCTCGGGGGACTATATGGGATGCTGGGAATCTAACCCGGGTCGGCCGCGTGCAAGGCAAACGCCCTCCCCGCTGTGCTATCGTATCACTCCAGCCCCCTGAGCAAACGTTTGGGAGTGATGGACGGACAGAGCCCCGAGAGCAGAGACAAGACCCAGGGAGGGGGGAAGGAAGCCCAGGGCGGGCGCAGAGCCCGGGGCCCCGGCAAACCAGGCCCGCATCTCCCGAGCACTGCCCCTCGCCACCACGCCCGCCATCCCTCCGTGCCAGCAGCCTGCCCGCGCCACGGGGCTGTGACAGTCTCAGAGAGGCCGGGAGGCCTGCCCGGGGGGAGGACACTCACTGTGTCCTGACAGTGAGTGTCAAACACAGGCGGCAAAAGGCACACAGGCTGGCGCCGGGCTCCCACGGCCGCAGACGACCCTGCAACGGCACCTGCTGCCCTCAGACCCCTGGGGGCCGGCAGAGTCCCCGGTGGCACCCACCAAAGCTGCACCTGGCTTGGCGGGAACTGGAGCAGCTGCGGGCTCCAGGCAAGGGCGGGACAGAGATCAAGGAGCCCAGGTCCCCCAGGCGGCACACACGCTGCCCAGCCGAGCCGTGGCGGCGCCCGGAGCCCTGAGCGCGGCGGCCGAGACAGGCACACTCACTTGAAATGATCCTGCAAGGACACGTTGAAGTCGAAGGCGTCACCGCGGTCTGTGAAGCCGATGCCAATGAAGGCGCTGCGCCCTGCCAGGGAGGGAGACAGAGGAGCCCTCAAACGCGCAGCCCCAGGAGGGGACCCCACCCAGATCAAGTCTGGGGGCACCAGGCGCCAAGCGTCTCCTCGCAGCCGGGGGCCTCACGCTCCGCGTGGGCCGGGCCGGGCCCCAGGCTGTCTGGGCTCGGTCGGGTGTGACCTCGGGGTGCGCTGAGGGCGGAGCAGCTGCCACGGGGCCCACCAGCCCCCGGCAGACCCCCACCTTCGCTGTCTGTCTCCTCGCAGGAGGAGTCTGCGCCCCGGGTGGGTGAGACACGGGGGCCCTGAGTGGACAGTGGCTGACTAATGACTACCTGGCTGGAGTTTTGTGTCGGGATAGTGTCGGGATAACGCTAATCCTCCGTGAGCAAGGACGTGAGCTGGGAGCATGGGGGGTGGGGGAGGAAAATGTGCCCACAGCTGAGACGGCGGCGACAGGGACACATCTTCCCTCACGTCCCGGCCCCCTCACCAGTGCCATCCTGGATCCGGATCACAAAGTAGCGGCTGGAGTCCGTCACCGTCTCCACAGCAATCCCTGGGTACTGTTCGACAGGCGCCTGAGCAAAAAGCTCCCCTGAGGGATGGGGGCGGGGGGAGGGGGAGAGGGCACAGGGAGGGGGGAGGGAGGTGGGAGGAGAGAGGAGAGTGAGAGAGAATTAGAGAGAGAGAGGAGTGAAGGAGAGAGAGAGAGAATGAGAGAGAAAGAAGAGAGAGAGAAGAGGAGATAGAGAGAGAAAAGGAGAGAGAGAGAGGAGAGAGAAGAAGAGAGAGAGAGAGAAGAGAGAGATCTTTAAGCAGAGAAAGCAAAAGTCGAAAACTCCCGTTTACAAGGCCTGAGTGACATTACAGGGTTAAGTGCTTTCCTTGCAGCCAGAAACTGGTCGGCATCCCAAACACCACGGAGGGTCGCCCCCTCACTGTGTCCCTCCTGAGCATGGAGCGAGGAACAGCCCCTGAGTAAGTACCTCCACTCCAGCCCACGCCCACAGGTGTTTACCCAGGTGCCCTGGGCCAGCGGGTGGGGGTCCCAGTCCAGAGTACCTGAAATCTTATCCTCCAGCTTGATGTACGCGATCTTGCCTTTCGAGGTGATGCGGAGGCGGCCGGTCCAATCAGGCTGGTCTAGTTTCCAGTCAGACGCCCTGGGAGAGGAGACGGGCGGCCTCAGGGCTCCGAAAGGCCGAGCTCCCTGGCCTGCTTATATGTTTCTTCCCGATTAAGTCATCAACAAGAATCCAGGACCCCCTCCAGGTATCCGTCCTCTGACCTATGACGTGGTGGGTAGCAAACAGGCACTGTGGCTACGTGACGGCTTTCGCAGTCAAGTGAGCATCCAACAAAACACATACAAAACTCGGAGACTTTTCACACTACTCTTAACGTCTGCTCCATCCCTCAGCCATGTGTGAAGTCTCTCAACCGTGACTCCGCTCCCACCCCGCTGCTAATTCTGCACAGCAGCATCCTGCTGACCAGGTCACAACAGGGTGCACTGAATCAGACACACTGGGGAGCAGCCGCCTCTCCCAAGCCCTGCCTCGGTCCCCTGGGCTTCCAGACTGCAGACTGGGTCACGGGCGGAGTCCCAGGCGCCTGGGATGTAACCGTCCACCAAGGCCCCTGCTCTATGCGGGCACTCTCGGAAGGCACAGCGTGGGAAGAAGAGGCACGGGAAGAACAGAAGAAACACTAGTTCTTGAAGCCACAAAGACCTGGAGTAAGTATTAGTGTCTCGGCAGGAGAAAGGGGAGCCTGGGAAAGGCGGGGTGCAGGGCCGCAGGAGCAAGGGGGCTGCGGCGGGGGAGGACGGGGTCGGGGCCGGCTCCCTCAGACGGGGGGGAAATGAGAAGTGAGAGCTGGGCTGCGGGCGAGCTGGAGGCGAGGGAGCACGGGCAGCGCCAAGGCAGCGCGGCGGGGACCCACTGGAATGTCTGCGCCCAAGCAGGGCCGCGACTGTGGCCGGAATAAAGTCAGAGATGTCAGAGACGGTCAGATCACACCGGCCGGGAAGAAATCCGACTCTTACTGGGGAGTATGAGAGAAGCTAGGCGAGAGGCTTTGATGGGAAGTGCAACACGCTCTCCAGCTTATCTCACTGCAGTAAGCGGGGAGGTGTTCGGGCCACACCTAGCAGCGCTGGGGCCACCCTGGGGGTGCCCTGAGGGCAGGGTCATATATGTGCCAAAGTTTCCAAGTGGGGTCAGCAGGGCGCGAGGCAAGCACCCTAAGCCCTGTGCTGTCTCTCTTTTTACTTGTGTGGAGATGCAGGGACGGGCGCCCTTGGCGGGGAATCAGTAAGGGATCAGCAGGAGAATCAGGGTGGGGGTCGCAAGCAGCAGGGTCAGGCTCTCCGAGCAAACGGAGGGGAGTCAAAGACAAAAAGAAAAGTTGGGGCCGGAGCGATAGTCCAGCGGGTAGAGCATTTGCCTTGCAAGTGGCCAACCCGGGTCCAATCCCCAGCATCCCATATGGTCCCCTGAGCACCGCCAGGAGTAATCTCATGAGTGCAGAGCCAGGAGGAACCCCTGTGCATTGCTGGGTGTGACCCAAAAAGCAAAGAGAGAGAGAGAGAGAGAGAGAGAGAGATGAAAGGCAGCTGGCCACGGGAGTCGGGAGTCCGGGAAAGACTTGTAAGCCACAGACGTCTTGCCACAAACATGCCAGGAAACGGGCCGAGAGACAGGACAGGGTCAAGGCGTTTGCTTTGCGTTCCACGGACAGTCTGATTACCCTAACACCACCCATGGGTCCACGGAACACAGCCAGGAGTCACAGCCAGAAACAGCCCGGAGCACTGCTGAATGCAGCCCCAGAGCCCCTGGGGAAGAAACTTAAAATCATCAGAAGACACTGATTTATATTCCATGCTATAAATAAGTCTGTGCGATCTCTAAATCATTAGTCTTGCTTTGGGGGCCACATCCAGCAGTGCTCAGGGGCTACTCCCGGTCTGGTGCTCAGGGGTCACTCCCAGCCATGCACAGGGGACCAGGACAGCCCCCGGATCTCCCACACGCCAAGCATGCGCGCCAGCCCGGTGTCCTCTCTCTCTCTCCAGCGCCACGTCATTACTGAAGTGTGACCAACGTTACGGAAGCCGCACTTGGCAAACTCATCTGCCAAGAAAAGAACAAGGAAAGGAGAGCGAAGTATCACTCGGAGGCACGGCTTAGGGGCCCGGAAACTGTAAGGGCCATTCAGAAAGGCCAAAGTGAGGTGACCAGAACAGGAAGGAGTTGAAGCAGCCAGACACAAAGGTGAGAAGGTGAAGCCTGAGCTGCCACAGACCAGCCCGCTCTTCCTCCCGGCCAGTCCTCAAGGATGTCCACACCGGGACCAGACCCAGAACAGAGTCCTCAAGAGTTCTCTATCTACTCAGTTTTTCTATTGAGCTCTTTTTTTTGGGGGGATGGGTGTGGCAGTGGCATGAGTGTGATGAATAAATAAAAGTTTTATAGGTGGAGCACCATCTTCTAGCACTGCCAACTTCCCATCACCACTTCCTGGTGATTTTCTGGTGACATCAGCTCAGGGCTTACCCCTGGCTCTGCACTCAGGAATCAGTCCGGGCAGCACTCAGGGACCATATGGGATGCCAGGGGTGGAACTTGGGTCAGCCGCATGCGAGGCAAACGCCCTTCCCACGGCACTATCACTCCAGCGGGTAGGGCATTTGCCTTGCACGCAGCCGACCCGGGTTCGATCCCGGCATATGGTCCTCCAGCACCGCCAGGAGTCATTCCTGAGTGCAGAGCCAGGAGTAACCCCTGAGCATCGCCGGGTGTGACCCAAAAAGCAAAGCAAAAAAAAAAGAGTCTCTGCAGTTACTGAACATGAGGAGGTGCAGCCGACTGCAGGCCCCCGTCTTCTTCATCTTGGGTCCAACAACGTCTCAGCGAGTGTCTGGGCCCCTGGCAGGTTCCCTCAGCCCTCGGCCTCAGTTCCTCCCAAGCCGGGGCACCTCAAGGGGGTCCCTCAACTTCTGACAACCCACCCAACCGGCCTCACACACTTTCACTGACCTCAGTCAGAAATCCTTCCAGCCGCCACATGGGATGGGCACGAAAGGCCTCGCGCCTTCCCTCGCGTCCCGAATGCGGGAGAGGAGAGCAGCACAGCCAGCCAGGATGCCTAACTCCGAGCCTCAGCGTTTTTCTGACATAAGACACGCTATTGATCGAGCCAGGGCCGGAGAGCGTGATGAGGAAGTCAATGCTCCAGAGGCTGGGGCACCATTTTCTAACACTGCCAACTGCCCATCGGCCCCGACTTTCCTTGCATGAATCTGGCCAGTGTCAGCGTGCCAGGCAGCCGTCACACTACGCCAGTGTTTCCCAAAGCAGGTGACGCGGCCTGGTTTGGGGGCCGTGGAAGGCGGATAGCGGCCTCGGGTGAGACGCGGGCTGCTCTGCCTGTCCCCCTAAAGAAGGTGGACTCCCCGGGCACGCCGAGTAAGTGTGTCCCTGAAAAGGGAGGTGGCAGGAACCGCAGCACTAGGTGAATCAGTCATTACAACTTCTGATCTTATTAGTTATCCAAAGAAAGAAGTTTTCCTGCTTAAAAAAAAAGGGGGAAGGGGCTGGAGCGATAGTACAGTGGGTAGGGAGTTTGCTTTGCATGCGGCTGACCCGGGTTCGATCCCCAGCATCCCATATGGTCCCCTGAGCACCGCCAGGAGTAATTCCTGAGTGCAGAGCCAGGAGTAACCCCTATGCATTACCGGATGTGACCCAAAAAGCAAAAAAAAAAAAAGTCTTCCCTTTACCTGTAATAGTAGCCTAGAGCAAACAATATAGTCATCATGTAAAACGGATTCTGGTAAACAACAGGAAAGTAACACTTATCAACTATCTTATTACACACCACCGTTTGGAGGTTGGTTTGGGTTTTTTTTGAGGGGGTGGAATTCAGGCCACACCCAGGGCTTACTCCTGGCTCTGAGCTCAGAGATTACTCCTGGCCAGGACTCGGGGGAACCATATGGAGTGCTAGGGATCGAACCCGGGTCAGTGTCGTATAAGGCAAACACCCTGCCTGCTCGTACTTTAATAACTCTACCCCATGCCATGGACTGTGTTCATTCTTACAGAAATTGAGAGGGTCTTAAAAGGTCAGGGGTATTCTCTCCATTTCTACAGACAAGGAAACTAGAGTTCAGAGTTAAGACCCAGGGCGTGGCACATGATCGCATGAGTGAGACCCTGGATTCCAACCCCAGCACCGATGTTCCCCATAACTATGCCATCAAATATGAGTTGGGGCCAAAGCAATAATATACTGGGTAGGGCACGTGCCTTGCACACTGCCAGCTCAGGTCTGATCCCTAGCACCCCAACTGGTCCCCTGAGGTCACCAGGAGTGATTCCTGAATATAGAGAGCCGGGAGCAGGCCCTGAGCACCAACAGGTATGACCCAAAGACAAACAAAAGAGGAAGACTTGGCAAAGGAAACCAGCGAGTGAGATTGAAGGGTGCTGAATACGGAGTACAGTACAGCACACGGCCAACACGGGTTCAATTTCCCGGTCCCCTGAGCCCCGCCAGGAGTAAACCCTGAGCACAGCCAGGTGTGTCCCAAAGACAAACCAAAAAGCCACAAGAGAGAATCAAATTTCTGACTCAGCTCTGACTCTTCACTCACAATACCGAGAGAGGCGGACGATGCAGTGTCGTGGCAGAGCAGAACTTATGCCAACAATGAGCGTGAAAATCTTAAGATAATGAGATGAGGTGGAAAATTAAGAAGCTACGTTGGGGGCTGGAGAGAGAGTACAGCGGGCAGGGTGCGTGCCTCGCATGCAGCTCACCTGGCTCGATCCCGGGCATTCCATATGGTTCCCAAGCACTGCCGGGAGTGACCCCTAAGCAGAGACCAGGAGTAACCCTGAGCACCATCAGGCGTAGCCCAAAGGAAAAAACAAAAAAAGAAAGAAAGAAACTACTGGGGCTGGAGCAATAGCACGGCGGGGAGGGCGTTTGCCTTGCACTCGGCCGACCCGGGTTCGATTCCCAGCATCCCATAGGGTCCCCTGTACATGGCCAGGAGTGATTCCTGAGTACAGAGTCAGGAGTAACCCCTGAGCATCGCCAGGTTTGACCCAAAAAGCAAAAAAAAGAAACTACTTTGATGGCTCAGTGTGGATCATGACATGCAGATAAAGTCTGTGGATAAACGAGGGGGCAGAGGGTGAAAGCAGAGACTGTAGGTGGGTGAAAGTCTCGTCTTTTCCAAACTCAGAGGAGAAAAAGAAGGATCAGATCCTCGAGGGAGCCTAAACTCCAGTTGGAAACCTAGAGCTATTCTAGTTTATTTCAGTGGTGCAGCCTATGCAAGATTACGGGATTTACTGTCCCCTCCTGACTTTTCCCTCAGTCAACAGTCACAGACAGCTTGCTGTGGGGAACACTGTGCTAGACCCTGGGAATATAAAGTGTCTCCAATTAAAGGGACTTCAGACTGCTGCCAGCCAAGAGAAGCAGGGACCCAGACAGATGCAATACAGAGCTGAGCGCACTGTGGTCGGGTCAAAGGGTAGAGGGCAGGGCGCGGGGCAAGGTGATGGCTCAGGTGAGTCACGCACAGCCCCTGCAACCGCTTAAAAGCATGCTGGGTCCTGGGGTGGCCAATCTGGACGGAAGTCTGAGGATGAGAACTTTCTCTTTTCCAAAAGCACAGTCCCCGGAGCATGACCCACCGGCCGGCAAGCAAGCATGGGCACGAATTTATATAATGCCACTAAGCGCTCCAGGGGGAGGAGAGCTGTTCCGCCTTGGCCATGATAAATGCCCAGAGGAAAATCGCAAAGGTGATCTGGGGGAGGGAGAGCCGTGAGCAGTGTATCCTACGGCCCCCGAAGGTGGCTCAAAAGGTAAAAGGTCCAGGACCTGCAATGTCCTGGGGTTCGGCCCTGGCACTGCACAGACAGCTGCTGCCCCAACAATAAAATCAATCAAGTTTAGAAAACGAACAGTAAGAGCAATACCTTAGAGCTACAGACCAAGATACTGTGTTGTCCTAGAACTATAGACAATATCTTATTCCTGTGCCTGAAATGCTTTCATATTTGTTAGGATCACACACATACACACACACACACACACACTCTTTCTATCTTATTCCTGTGCCTGAAATGCTTTCATATTTGTTAGGATTTCTCACACACACACACACACACACACACACACACAAACACACACACTCTCTCTCTCTCTCTCCCAGAGAGAGCCGCAACCAGCATCGATTTTGTTGTCCTTAACGTCTTTCCTTCCTGTTTGAACAGAAAAATGAAGATTCGTCCCAAACCATACAACTACTACATTGCCAGGGTTCACGCTCCTTTTTTTTTTTTCCTTTTTTCCCTTTTATTCCTTTTTTTGACAGGCAACCCGGGGAGCTCACAGCGTCCATCTGGGTAGCAGAGGACTCGGACCCGGGAGCATCCCTCCTGCATCCCACGACCCTCACCCTCACTGCAGTACCGGGCGAGCCCGACAGCGGCGGAGACGCTGCGTGAACCCGGGAGGGATCCGAGGGGCAGGCGGGAGGGTGGACAGCACCGGAGGGGAGCCTCGAGCCCGAAAGGGACCGGGATGGGACCAGAATGGGCCACCCCCGGGAGGGAGGGGGGGGGCGCCTGGATGCAGCCATCAGAACCGAACCGAACCGAACCTTGGCCGGGGAGCACCGCGGGGGGATGGGGCGGGGGAGGGGGTGCTGGAGGCGCTCCCCGCGGGCTAGAAGCAGCACGCGCAAGGGAAATGAGCTCATCCCCCAGGTGGGGTGTGCGGGGGGAGGGGGGCCGGGGCGGGGGGCGGCGGGAGGCGCGGGAGGGTGACCCACTGAAGGACGCAGAAGGGGCAGGCGGGAGGCCAGGGGACGGGCTGCGGGGGAGCGGGCGCCCGGGGGCGGCCCCGGGGAGGGTCCCGAGGAGGAGGGCGCGGGCTGACAACACGTCTGCGCGGCGGTGCGTGGCTCGGGGCCCCCGGATCCGCGCCGCGGCCGCGCCGAGTGCGGGAGGAGCGGGCGGAGACAGGTGCACGGCCAAGCCCGGGGCGGGCGGCGCGGCCGAGGCGACGAGCCCCGCGAGGCGAGGCGGGGGACGGCCCGGCGGGGCGGGGGTACCTGTAGCCGCGGTTGGAGGCCCGCGGGGGGATCCGGTAGACGCTCACGTCCGGCTTCACGCACAGCACCGACTCGTACTCCAGCTCCGACGCCATCTTGGCCGAGCGCTCCGGGGGCGGGCGCGGGGGCGGAGACACCACTTCCGCTTCCGCCCCTCCCGCGAGACCCGCCCCTCCCGCGAGACCCGCCCCCCGGGCTTCCGGAGAAGAACCTGGGGGCGGGGAAGCCATGTTGAGACCTGGCAAAGGGACGCTCGGCCGCTCCCCATCTTGAGTCCTGGCAGAGCTGGTGCCGCAGGTGGTGACTCACAGTTCTGGAAATCTCCATCCTGGGAAGGAGGGGAGAGTGAAAGCGCCATGTTCATCAGGGAAGATGAAGACCGTCTTGAAACCTGGTGATTTTTTAATTTTAAAAATCGTCTTGATTTTCTAATTTTTTCTAATTTTCTAATTTTAAATTAAAAAATCGTCTTGATTTTCTAATTTTCACCGTCTTGAAACCTGGCGATTTTTTAATTTTTTAAGCCAAGAGTCCCTTACTTTTTTTTTTTTTTTTTTTTGCTTTTTGGCTCACACCCGGTGATGCTCAAGGGTTGCTCCTGGCTCTGCACTCAGGAGTTACTCCTGGCAGTGCTGGGGGAACCATATGGGATGCTGGGGAGTTGAACCCAGGTCAGCCGTGCAAGGCAAACGTCCCACCTGCTGTACTATCGCCCCAGCCCAAGTCCCTTACTGAAATGTAACTTCGGGAAAGGCACATGCCCTTCCAGAATTCCCCACTGAGAATATAAAATATCATAATATGAGACTGATGGGCTGGAGTGATAGCACAGTGGGTAGGGCATTTGCCTTGCATACGGCCGATCTGGGTTCAATTCCTCCACCCCTCTCGGAGAGCCTGGCAAGCTACCTGTGTTGTATCTGATATGCCAAAAACAGTAACAAGTCTCATAATGGAGACGTTACTGGTGCCCACTCGAGCAAATCGTTGACAATGATGATGAGACTGATACCCAAGGACAGTGGAGACAAGGGCCAGGAGGATTGTTCCAGGGAGCTGCACATTACTCCATGTATGTAGGCAGGCAGGCAGATAGGGAAGACACCCCCCTTCCCCAGGCCATGGCAGTCAATTTTCTGGGAAGTAATAATAGCTCTGAAGTTGCAAAGGCCAACCTTGGGGCTGGAGTGATAGCACAGCGGGTAGGGCATTTGCCTTGCATGCAGCCGACCTGGGTTCGATTCCCAGCATCCCATAGGGTTCCCCAAGCACCGCCAGGAGTAATTCCTGAGTGCACGAGCCAGGAGTAACCCCTGTGCAATGCCGTGTGTGACCCAAAAGCAAACAAACAAGCAAGCAAAGGCCAATCTTGCAGAAAATAGGAAGTAAAACCTGATAAGACCCTCAGCTGGCCCCAGCAATGGACCCCAAGGGGGCTGGACCAACCCCCTCCAACAGAAGCTTCAGCAGAAACAAAAGGCCAGGAAAGGAATTTCAAAGATGACCATCACCACTCCCAACCCCATAAGCAACCTCCTTAGCAACGGACTTTGACCTAGGTAGAAGCCCCACAATGCGGACAGGTTGGAGAAACCCCATAAAGGCCACCTTGACCAAAAGAAGCATGCCCATGTGCTGCCCAAATCCATGTGCTACTTGTGCCCACGTGGCCAAGCACATGTGGCGTCTGAACACATGTAGCACCCATATCTGCCCCTCTTGAGATGTGGACTTTCACGCTTTCTTGTTTAATGCTGGAGTGTGTGTAGGGCTCTCTCCGCCCTTGGAGAAGCCCAGGTTCTCTCTTGAGGATGTTACTCTCCCCTCTCTCCCGCTTTCTCTCCCTCCTTCCCTTCAAAACCTCCAAATAAAATCTGTCTTACTTCACTACTCGTCTACTCCTGAAATTCTTTTCTTCGAGGCAAGATAGTAACCCTGGGTCTTGGGTGACAGAGGCAGATGGGGAGAAAGTGACGGTCTTTCTTCTCCTGATTCCACATGAGCCACCGGGGGGCCCACCGACATCAGTTGGAAACCTGCCTGATGAACTGAGGGAGAAGGCAGCCGGATAGCAGAAGGGATCACTAAGTCAATGATGGTTGGAGGGATCGCTCAGGATGGGAGATGTGTGCTGAAAGTTGATAAAGGATCAAACATGATGGCCTCCTAGTATCTGTATTGCAAACCATAATGCCCAAAAGTAGACAGAGAGTAAGAGGGAAATTTTGTGCCATAGAGGCAGGGGGAGAGGTGGGGGGGGATACTGGAGATATTGGTGGTGTTAAAATGCACTGGTGTAGGGATGGATGTTTGATCAGTGTATGAGTGAAACTCAAACATGAAAGTTTTATAACTATCTCATGGTGATTCAATTTTTTTTAAAAAAGCTGATCAAAATGTTAAAAAAAAAAAATCCTTAAAGTAACTCCAGAAAATAGTGGACCCAGAGGGTGACATGGAGGATTTTAAACCTACAATCTAAACATCAAAAATGCTTGCCCGCCTACTGACTGTGATCCTGAGGTCTCCTAACCCATTTTGGCACCAGAGCAGATTCTTGCAGCCATGCATTTTGACTGTGAACTGAACTACAACCTCATGCAGCCCGGGGAGGGATTTTTTTCCCTCTCCACCCCATTTTTCTGAGCGAAAATGGCGGCAGCGGCAGCAGCCACGCGGTGAGAGCCACCCTCTAAGACCCCTCCACCAGGAGGTAGGACTTTCTTTAGTGACGTAGCCTGTAGGTGGTCCTGGGAGGGGGGGTGTTCCCGGCGCGCCTTCCGCCCAGAGATGAACCAAGAGCCGCGGCACGAGAAGCAGAGCCTCCGCGCCTATTGACTGTGATCCTGAGGTCTCCTAACCCATTTTGGCACCAGAGCGGATTCTTGCAGCCATCCATTTTGACTGTGAACTGAGCTAAAATATTAGAAACCCAAAGTCTTCACTTTTACCAAGGAAGAGAAATTATTAGATGATGCTTATTCAGCAGGCCTGATTGTTGGGGAAAATTTCCAATCAACAATAGTGAGTTCTGTATGGAAATATGAAATGTACTCAATATATAGAGAGAATAATGGGAATATCATCAGCTACTTAGATGGGGGGTGGGGTGGGGGGGGTGTATTGGGGTTCTTGGTGGTGGAACGGGTGCACTGGTGAAGGGATGGTGGTTTAATCAGTATTTGACTGTGACTTAAACCTGAAAGCTTTGTATTTTTTTTCTTGTTTTCACGGTGGTTCAATAAAATATTTCTTTAAAAAAAAAAAAGATGAAAAAAAAATGCTTGCCTGAGGGCTGGAGCGATAGTACAGCGGGTAGGGTGCTTGCCTTGCACACAACTGAACTGGGTTCAATCCCCAGCATCCTATATGGTCCCCCGAGCACCACCAGGAGTAATTCCTGAGTGCAGAGCCAGGAGTAACCCCTAAGCACACTGGGTGTGATCCAAAGAACAACAACAACAACAAAAAATGCTTGCCTGATTCCTTGTCCAATTGCACCTTTTTGTCTCAGATTTTCCAGGAGGGCACCTGCTGAAATAGTGTGCTAGGCTTGCGTTGGGTGTGGCTGTTATCTTTTTTGGAAAGTGGGACCCTATTAGACTCTTTAAGGGGGATCCAGCCAAACTCAGGCAGCATAATGATGGCCACTGTTGGCTCCCAGTTCTAGCATAATAATAAATTCCCACCTGTCTCATAAATGCGTTTCTAAGCATCATGGATATAAATTTGCTGCGAAAGAAGAGGCACCATGTACACGCCAAAGTCCCTGCAGGAAGAAACGTTCTTGTGGCTGGTGACTCACAGAAGGCCTTCCCATGTGGACGCCCTGTGGGAAAGATTTTTCCTGCCAGCAAGCCAGTGACAACCGAATTCAAATGCACACAGTGACCTATCTTGGAAGCTGTTCATGTGCGTCTCATCCCACAGGTCAGACCAGCAGTGGTTGTCAAGGTAATTGGAGGCTAATGCAGCTGCCGGTGAATCCTCCCCTCCATCTCCCAGAAGATCCACATTTGGCCTCTTATACGGGACCAGGGAGCCTGGCAAAATAGTCATTAGTCCCTACACCAATAAACATTCCCCCCAACCCACAAAAGTGGGTTAGCACAAGGAATTGCACTGTCACTGTAGCACTGTCATCCCGTTGTTCATCGATTTGCTCGAGCGGGCACCAGTAACATCTCCATGGTGAGACTTGTTGTTACTGTTTTTGACATATCGAATGCGCCACGGGGAGCTTGCCAGGCTCTGCTGTGTGGGTGGCATACTCTGGGTAGTTTGCCGGGCTCTCCGAGAGGGGCAGAGGAATCGAACCTGGGTCAGCTGTGTGCAATGCAAACGCCCTACCTGTTGTGCTATCGCTCCAGTCTAGCACAAGGAACTAAATAAATAAATAAATAAATAAATTTGCTGCAATGCTATCATTTAAAAACCTTAATTATATCATTTTTAAAAATAGCACATGGGGCTGGAGCAATAGCACAGCGGGTAGGGTGTTTGCCTTGCATGCAGCTGACCCGGGTTTGATTCCCAACATCCCATATGGCCCCCCAAGCACCACCAGGGGTAGTTCCTGAGTGCATGAGCCAGGAGTAACCCCTGTGCATCGCCGGGTGTGACCCAAAAAGCAAAAAAATAAAAATAAAATAATTTTTAAAATAGCACAGATAGTAAGCTTAATACTATTACTTGGGCTGGTAGGGCGTTTGCCTTGCATGTGGCCCACCCAGGTTCGATTTCTCTGCACCTCTCGGAGAGCTCAGCAAGCTACTGAGAGTATCTCGACTGCACAGCAGAGCCTGGCAAGCTCCCCGTGGCGTATTCGATATGCCAAAAACAGTAACAAGTCTCACAATGGAGATGTTACTGGTGCCCGCTTGAGCAAATCGATGAGCAACAGGATGACAGTGACATGACAATACTATCACTTAAAAATTAGCACAGACAGTCAATGGTGAGTCATAGGTGCAAACAACGTTGGCTGCCAAGTAGGATGTTTACCACTATGTTGCGTTGTAGTGGGAAACCTGAGTCTAACTTGCGCTGTGTAGCAAAAGATCTTCATTTTCAAATATCCACTAGTATAATATATATCTCTGGCAAAGGTGTGGGAAATTGGGCATTCTCATACAATGTTAGCAGGAATGTAAATTGGAAAAGCATGGTTAAAGAACAACTTGACAGAATTGATGAAATGTGCTTAACCTTTAATTTAGCAAATCCACTATGTTCTAGGGAAATTCTTTTATACACACACAAAAAAAGAGTAGTGCAATCATTCATTGCAACATTGCTTAATAATAGATACAACAAGAACACTGATAGGAAACAGTTAATGATTCAACTTTTCACAGGTTTAAAAAGCATGCAGGGGGGTGGAGAGACAGCACAGTGGGTAAGCGCTTGCGTTGCAGGTGGCCGACCCAGATTCTATCCCTGGCATCCCATCTGGTCCCTTGAGCACTGCCAGGAGTCACTCCTGACCATTGCCAGGTATGGCCTAAAAAGCCAAAACACAGGCTGGGGAGACGGTACAGAGGATAAGGCGCTGGCCTCCCACACAGCCAACTGAGAGTTTTATTTATCTCCAGCCTCCCATACGGTGTCCTGAGCACCACGAGGAATGATCCCTGAGTGCAAGGCCAGGAGGAACCCCTGAGCATCGCCGGATATGGCCCCCAAACAAGCAAACAAAAGAACTTTAAAGTCCAAACAAAACAGCATTCACAAAAGAAAAAGGTATTTTTCTAATGATCAGATCTTAGACCACGATTATACATATTGTACTCTGCTTTTCTGTTTTTGGGGGCCTCCTCTTTCAGTGTTCCCTCCTGACAAGGCTTGGTTCACGGCAGGGCCCTGTGGTGCCAAGGATTAACGAAGCCAATTCACTGGTACTAACAGGCTGGGGGTCCTCCGGAACCCCTCCCTGTGTTGCTCAGGGCTGATCCCATATATACTCAGAAAACCGCGTGGTAGGAGGGATCAAACCGGGTTTCTGTGACATGCAATACACACCATAAAGCTCGGTACTATCTTTAAAGCCAGGTACTATTTTCCCTTCCCCTACCCTGCCATTTTGAAAACTTAAACATCTTAAACTCTCAATTGTACGATAAAGTCTAAAGTCTTAGCTAGAGTATTCTTGCCCCATTTTATTTTATTTTATTTTATTTGCTTTTTGGGCCACACCCGGCGATGCACAGGGGTTACTCCTGGCTCTGCACTCAGGAATTAGTCCTGACGGTGCTTGGGGGACCATATGGGATGGTGGGGATTGAACCTGGGTGGCTGCGTGCAAGGCAAATGCTCTACCCGCTGTGCTATCACTCCACCCCCCTCCCCAAATGTTTCTTAAACACCCAAGACTACTTCTTCCACAACCTTTTCTTCCTTTTTTGGGGGGAGGGGGTGGTGTTTCACACCCAGCAATGCTCAGAGGTTGTTCCTGGCTCTGCACTCAGGAATCACTCCTGGAGGTGCTCAGAGGACCTTGTGAGATCCCAGGGATCAAACCCGGCTCAGTCACGTGCAAGGCAAATGCCCTCCCCACTATACTATTGCTCCAGCCCCCTCTTCCTTGTTCTTATTTCTAATGTCCTCAGTCATTTGACTGATCATAATGCCATGACTCTCCAAACATACCATTTTTTGTGTTGAAAATGTTGTCACCCAGTGAAATGCCTTTCACATTCATTCATTAAGAAAAGACATTTGGATACCATTTAACTATCAATTTCTCTGAGAATCTTCAACCTCTATAGATAGAGCTAGTATCTCTCTCCTTTATGTCCCCATATTTTTAAAAATATTTAAATTTATTTGGCATCACATTGCATTAAACTGTTTATCTGTTTTCCAGAACAAGAAATATTTATACTTCACAGTATATATCACAGTTTCTAGAATATAGTGATAAATCTATTTTTAAAAATTGGGGCGGGGAGTCTGCAAAAAACACAGTAGAATGACATCTGTACCTACATGTTCATTGCAGCACTGTTCATAATAGTCAAAATCTAGAAACAAACCCAAGTGGCCAAGAACAGATGATTGGTTAAAGAAACTTCGATACATCTACAGGATGGAATGCTATGCAGCTGTTATGAGAGATGAAGTCATGAAATTAGCCTATAAGTGGACAGACATGGAGAGTATCATGCTGTGTGAAATGAGTCAGAAAGAGAGGGACAGATAAAGAAGGACTGCACTCATTTGTGGAATATAAAATAACATAACACAAGACTGACACCCAAGGACAGTAGACAGAAGGGTCAGAAAGATTGCTCCATAGTTGGAAGCCTGCCACACGAGCAGGCAGGGAGAGGACAACTGGAATAGAGAAGGGATCACTAAGAAAATGGTGGTTGGAGGAATCGGTCGGGATGGGAGATCTGTGCTGAAAGTGGATAAAGGACCAAACATGATGACCTCTCAGTATCTGCTTTGCAAACAATAATGCCCAAAAGTAGAGAGAGAGTATGGGGAATATTGTCTGCCATGGAGGCAGGGGGAGGGTGGGAAAGGGGGGGTATACCAGGGATATTGGTGGCGGGAAATGTGCACTGGTGGAGGGAATGGGTATTGCTCATTTTATGATTGTAACTCAGACATGAGAGCTTGTAACTAAAATTTTATTGATTCACCGTGAATCAATAAAATTTTTTTAAATAAAATAAATAAATACATAAAAATTAAAAATTGGGGGGTGCTAGAGAGATAGCACAGTGGATAAGACACTTGCCTTGCATGCAGCCAATCCAAGCTTGATGCCCGACACCCCCTATGGTCCCCCAAGCACCACCAAGAGTGATTCCTGAGGGGCTGGAGGCATAGCACAGCAGGTAGGGCGTTTGCTTTGCATGCGGCTGACCCAGGTTCGATTCCCAGCATCCCATATGGTCCCCCGAGCACCACCAGGAGTAATTCATGTGTGTGTGAGCCAGGAATAACCTCTGAGCATCCCCAGGTATGACCCAAAAAGAAAAAGAAAAAAAAAGTGATTCCTAAGTAATCCCTGAACATCACCGGTGTGACCCCAAAAGTAAAGCAAAATTTTGTTGAAGCCAGAGAAATAGTACAGCAAAATCCCTTACTTTGCACACAGCTGACCTGGGTCCAAGTCCATGCCTTACCACATGTACCCCATATGGTCCCTTGAGCACTGTCAAGAGAGATCCCTGAGTCCAGAGCCAGGAATAAATCCTGGGTGTAACATGGCATGGCCTATAAACTCCCCCTAATTTCTTTGTTCTGTTAAATTTAAAAAACATTTCAGGGGGTGGGAGGAGGCTAGAAAGATAGTGCAGCAGGGAGGGCATTTGCCTTGCACGTGGCCAACCTGGGTGCAACTCCCCCCCCCCCCCCCCCCCCGCAACCCATGCGGTCCCTGAGAACAGAGCCTAGAGGAAGCCTTGAACACCTCTGGTTGTGACTAAAAGAAATACAAAAGGAAAAGGGAAAAAGAAAGACCATTTCTGTCCATCTCCACAGAGATGGTGTCTTTCCTTGTCCCGTCCCGTGGAACCGGATAACGGGGTTCACGAGGAGAGAGTGGGAGAGTGATAGGGAGAGGGGAGACAAACACACACACATACACACACACACACACACACACACACACACACACAGAGGTGAGCAAAAGCAAAAGCTACTTTATTGTAACTCCACAGCGCTTATGTATGTTGAGGCTTCAATCTACTTGCGTCATGGTCTTAAGGTAAAATTAGAAGTAACTAATGTCACCCGGGGCAACTAGGGGAGATAACAGTAGATACCCAGAAGGCTGATCTATCTCTTCCTGTCGGCTAACCATCCTGCTCTTGTAAAAATGTCCCAGTCCTCGGGTTCTTATAAAATGGCTTTCTCAACCTGTTTATGTGAATGTGGGACCACAAGCTACATGCTGAAGGCCCACTCACCACATTTCCCAATCAAAATAAGTAATGATGGGGGATGGAGCACTAGCACAGCGGGGAGGGCCTTTGCCTTGCACGCGGCCAACCCAGGTTCGATTCCCAGCATCCCATATGTTCCCCCGAGCACCGCCAGGAGTAATTTCTGAGTGCAGAGCCAGGAGTAACCCCTGTGCATTTGCCAAGTGTGACCCAAAAAGCAAAACATAAATAAATTAAAAAGTAATGACGTCTTTACTGGAATTGACCTCCGCCCACCAGTAGGGGGAAGTAACTATACAATTCAAAAGTTCTGAACAGAAGAACAAATGAACTCTTGGATGTCTCTTATGAGTGACTTTTAAGTCAAACAAATTCTCTCATGAGCGACTTTTTAAAGTAAGTGCAATTTAACCAAATTCTTCAACAAAATCACTTTCCTTGGAAATGACAGAGGCCTTGATTTATTTCAAACCCCTATTACTCAGATGTGATTTTAACATGAAAATAAAATGCTAGGTCTCTTGACTTTCCCTACAAGTAATATTTCCCAGCCTTTTCTTCTTTGCCTGCACATACAAAAAAAAAACCTATTTATTATTGACTTGAAATTCTAACTTAACTTTGTTCAGGGTTCTGCTATCTATCATAAAAATGGTACTTATTAATGTAATCTTTCCACCCGGTGATTGCTACAAGTGCAAGGATAAATTTTATAATAGATTTCTATCATAGCTTACAGATTTTTTGTTGCTTAGAATTAACCTTGATGCTTTATAATTCAAATATCACATTTTTACTATAAGAGACTTGAATCTTAGACTTATTAATTCATTTATCCAGAGTCTGGAGCGATAGCACAGCGGGTATGGCGTTTGCCTTGCATGCAGCTGACCCGGGTTTGATTCCCAGCATCCCATATGGTCCCCAGAGGTGATTCCTGAGTGTAGAGCCAGGAGTAACCCCTGTGCATCGCCAGGGGTTCCAAAAAGAAAAAAAAAATCATTTATCAAAATAAACAGCTGCTGTCTTTGACACAACAAAGTCAGGATTGGAACCTATGCCTCATAATTTATCAACACTTTATATTATATCATGCCATTTAAGATGCCCGAAGCACTAGTTCAAAAATAGCCATTTATGTATATAGGTTTAGACACAGGCCCATATGTTTATTATAAGCCAAAAAAAATAGCTTTACAAGTTCACAAATATATATGAAATATTTATTGGAGTAATTTGATCATTTGAAAATGTAAATAGTCTAAATGCTTGTCTACTGGAATTGATAATATTCATAATTAAGTAGTACATCAGTAAAGTACTATGAGAGTTAAAAATAGTGCACAAGAAGACTTTTGTAATCTAAAACATGTTATATAATATGAGGAGAACTTTGTTGTCATCTTTTTTTTCAAATTTTCTAAATGTATTTATTTTGTGAGAAATAGATGAAATAGTACCCTGAGCATCACAGGGTGTGGCCCCAAAACATATATGCCATGTCCTGCTGTGCTGCCAAACAAATCTAACAAAGAATTTCTGCTCCCTGCTGTAATTATATGAGTCCACGGACTTACTAAGGAAAAATTTCATTTCCAGAATAATCTCCTTCTTCTTTCTTCTCCCACCCCCCAATTCAGAAGAGATTTTCCTTCAGAGAAGGGAGAAAGGGCAAGAGGACTCCCGTGGTGGGGGAGGGGCCTCCAAAGCAGGTTCCCCAAGAATCTCCTTTTATTTTTCTTTTTATTTTTTATTAGAGAATCACTGTGATATAGTTATTGTGTTTGCATTTCACTCATACAGTGATCGTTTACCCATCCCTCCACCAGTGCCTATTTACCTCCACCGATGATCCCAGTATCGCTCTCCCCAGCCCCACCCGATCCCCCACCACCCCACCCTGCCTCTGTGGCAGGGCATCCCCTTTTGTTCTCTCTCCTTTGGGGTGTTGTAGTTTGCAATAGAGGTATTGAGTGGCCTTCATGTTCGGTCTATAGTCTACTTTCAGTTCGCATCTTTAAAACCCAAATGGGTCCTCCCAACATTCTCTACTTGGTGTTAGCTTCTCTATCTCAGCTGCCTTTTCCCCTAGCATGTGAGGCAGTTTCCAAGCTGTGGGGCAGACCTCCTGGTCCTTATCTCTACTACTCTTGGGTGTTAGTCTCCCACTCTGTTATTTTATATTCCACAGATGAGTGCAATCTTTTTATGTCTGTCTCTCTCTTTCTGACTCATTACACTTAACATGATACTTTCTATGTTGATCCACTTATATGCAAATTTCATGACTTCATCTTTTCTAACAGCTGCATAGTATTCCATTGTATAGATGTACCAAAGTTTCTTTAGCCAGTCATCTGTTTTTGGGCACTCCGGTTTTTTTCCAGATTTTGTCTATTGTAAACAGTGCTGCAATGAACATACAAATACAGATGTCATTTCTACTATACCTTTTTGCCTCTCCAGGATATATTCCAAGAAGTAGTATTGCTGGGTCTAATGGGAACTCAAAGATTCTCAAAAAAATTAGAAATTGTGTGCACTCACGGGAGTGTCCACTCACCGGAGTGTCCACTCACCGGAGTGTGCACTCATGGGATTGCGCACTCACGGGAGTGTCCACTCCCCCAAGTGTTCACTCACCGGATTGTCCACTCACGTGTGTGTGCACTCACGGGAGTGTCCACTCACTGTAATGTGCACTCTCGGGAATGTGCACTCACGGGAGTGTGCACTCACGGGAGTGTCCACTCACTGTAATGTGCACTCTCGGGAATGTGCACTCACGGGAGTGTGCACTCCCGGGTGTGTCCACTCTCAGGAATGTGCACTCACAGGAGTGTGCACTCCCGTGAGTGTGCTCTCCCGGGTGTGTCCACTCACGGGAGTGTGCTGTCCCAGGAGTTTCCACTCACTGGAGTGTGCACTCCCGGTACTGTCCTCTCACCGAACTGTGCACTCACTGGAGTGTGCACTCCCAGGATTGTCCACTCACGGGAATTTTCTTACCTGGGAGTGTGCACTCATGTAGTGTTCTCACAAGAGTGTGCCCTCACATGAGTATTCACTCATGGAAGTTTGCACTCACAGCGTTGTACATTCACTGGAGCGGCCTCTCACGGGATCGTTTGCTCCGGGTGTGTGCGCTCATGGGAGTGTGTGCTCATAGGAGTGTGAGATCACAGGTGTTTTTACTTAATTTTACCCACTTAATTTGCCAATTTTCTTGAAGAGTACAATATTTTGGGCTCTAGAGATAGTACAAAAGTTAAGATCTAGACACTCCCGTTTGTACATACTCCCGTTGTGTATTCACAGGAGTGTGCACTCACGGGAGTGTGTACTCACAGGAATGTTTGCTCTGGGGAGTGTGCTCTCACACGAGTGTATGCTCACGGAAGTGTGTACTCACGGTATTTTGTACTCACCGGAGTGTTTGATCCTGGGCATGTGCACTCATGGGAGTGTTCTCTTAGGTGAGTGTGCACTCACATGGGTATACACTCACGTGATTTTGTGCTCATGGGAGTGTGCATCATGGGAGTGAACGCTCACTGGAGTGTATGCTCACGGGTGTGTTTGCTCACGAGAGTGTGCTCTTACAGGAGTTGCATTCATGGGAGTATGTACTTTTTTGTTATCCTTTTAATTGGCCAATTTTCTTAAAGACAACAATATATGGGGCTGAAGAGATAATCCAAAAGGTACTATGAACACACACCACTGTGTACATACTCGTGTTGTGTACTCACGGGAGTGTGTACTCACAGGAGTTTTCGCTCACGGTACTCACAGGAGTTTTCGCTCACAGAAGTGTGCACTCACGGGAGAGAGTAGTCACGGGAGTGTTTGCTCATGGTAGTGTGCACTCACTGGTGTGAGTATTCACAGTAATGTTGGCTCAAGGGACAGTTTGCTCACAGGAGTGTTTGCTCAGGGGAATGTGTGCTCAAGGGATTGTTCGATCAGTGAAGTGTATGTACTTTTTTGACACCCATTAAATTGGCC
Source organism: Sorex araneus (assembly GCF_027595985.1). Taxonomy (NCBI): domain Eukaryota; kingdom Metazoa; phylum Chordata; class Mammalia; order Eulipotyphla; family Soricidae; genus Sorex; species Sorex araneus. The sequence goes on from NC_073307.1 coordinate 89,697,943, forward strand.
AATTTTCTTAAAGACAACAATATTTGGGGCTTAAGATGGTACAAAAGGTACTAAGTACACACCCTGTGTGTACATACTCCCATTGTGTACTCATGGGAGTGTTTGCTCACGAAGTGTTCACTCACGGGAGTGTTTGCTCATTGGGGTGTTCACTCACGGGTGTGTTTGCTCACGGGAATGTATTGTCATAGGAGTGTGTTCTCACGGGAGTGACCAGTAGACTTCTACACACAGAATGTGGTACAGACATGAGAATCACAATGAGGAAACTTGGTAATGAGGCAACTCCAACCATTCTCTTGGTATTTTCAATTTCCGGCCACCAGTTCTGTTGTACAAGAAGGGAGACATCCACGACATCGGCAACTATCACCCAATCTGCCTGCTGTCTGTCGTCTACAAGTTGTTCACTCGTGTCATCCTGAATAGAATAGGCAGAACACTAGACAGAGGACAACCATGCGAGCAAGCCGGGTTCCGAAGGGGATTCAGCACAATAGACCATATCCACACAGTGACCAAACTCATTGAAGTTTCGTGAGAGTTCAAGATGCCACTCTGTCTAACATTCATCGACTAAAGGAAGGCCTTCGATTCTGTTGAGACTGAGGTAGTCATCGAAGCCCTGGCCAAACAGGGCTTTCAAACTCAGTATATCAAAATCCTCCACGAGCTGTATTGTGGATTCACCACCAGGATCTCACCATTCTACAAGGAAGTGACAATTGATGTAAAGAGAGGGGTTCGGTAGAGTGATACCATTTCACCGAAACTCTTCAGTGCCACCCTCGAGAACATCATGCGATGACTGGAATGGGAAGGAATGGGAGTGAAGATAGACGGTCGGCAATTACACCACCTCCACTTCGCTGATGACATCGTTCTCATAACACCAAACATTGACCAAGCGGCACAAATGCTGGCCAACTTTGACCACGTGTGTGGAAAGGTCGGATTGCAGCTGAATCTCAACAAGACGATGTTCATGAAAAACCTAACTGGTTCCTGAAGCTCCATTTGTTCTCAAAGGAATAAACATCTCCGAATGCAGCAGCTATGTGTACCTGGGTTGAGAAATCGACATGAGGAATGACTTCATGACAGAACTGTGCAGGAGGAAGAGAGTAGCGTGGAATGCCTTCAAGAGCGTCGAAGAAGTGGTTAAGAGAACGAAGAACCTCCGACTCCGGGCACATCTTTTTGATTCCACCATTCTTCCTGCACTAACATATGCCTCAGATGCCTGGGCCCTACGCAAATCAGATGAGAATGCTATTAGGGTATCCCAAAGAGGAGTAGAAAGAGCTATGCTGGGAGTATCATGTCTCACTCAAGTGAGAGAAGGAATCCGGAGGTCTGACCTCCATCGACGGTCAAGAATCAGGGATGCTGTCTCATTTGCCAAGGCATCAAAAATCAGATGGCCTGGTCATGTAATGCGATTCAGAGACGACCGCTCGTCTAGAGCTGTTACCGACTGGATTCCACGGGACGTCAGAAGCCCTCGTGGCCCTCCACCAACTAGATGGTCAGACTTCTTCATCAAATCCCTGAATGAATGATTTGAGGCTCTTCCTGTTCCTGGAGCAAGTAGATATCGTTGGGCTGCACTAGCTCTCGAAAGGGACAAATGGAGAAGTTACTGGCACCCGCTCGGGCAAATCAAAGATCAATGGGATGACAAGTGATACAAGTGATACTTTAAATAAATAGATGAGGATTCGAAGCGATAGCACAGCGGGTAGGGCGTTTGCCTTGCACACGGCCGACCCGGGCTCGATCCCCGGCATCCCATGTGGTCCCCCAAGCACCACCAGGAGTAATTCCTGAGTGCAAAGCCAGGAGTAACCCCTGAGCATCGCTGGGTGTGACCCAAAAAGCAAAATAAATAAATAAATAAATGATACAGGTCTCTAAAAAATTGAAAGTAGATATTTCAAAATATTTCAAATGCCTAATTCTGGTGATAGATTTGGAGTGTCTTTTGTTTCATCCTTCGTGCTTTGTTGAGTATCCCAAATTTTACTACAAACTTGTACTGTATGTTATAGTAAAGGAACATGTCTTTTAAATAAAATATTGAACATTAGTATCTTTCTATGATATCACATATCCATCCAATCCCATGAGTCTGCCTGATTTCCACCAGCTACTAAAATAAGTTTAATGACTCTCACTATAATTACATAAATTCGAACAAGCACATAATAAAAGATAGTATGCTGCTTGCAGTAATGTAGTATGGTACACATATAAAATGTTAATGGTGCAACCAAATAGTCTTGAAATGTATTGTAATATATATCTACTCTAAAACAACTTAACATATGGTAATTATATATCATCCCGTTGTTCTGTCGTCCCATTCCTCATCGATTTGCTCGAGCGGACACCAGTAATGTCTCCATGGTGAGAATTATTGTTACTGTTTTTGGCATATTCAATACACAGAGGGTTTCTTGCCAGGCTCTGCCGCGTGCACTCACGGGAGTGTTTGCAACGGGAGTGTGCACTCTTGGGAGTGGATACTCATAGGAGTGTTTGCTCATGGAAGTGTACACAGGAGTGTGTACTCAAGGGATCGTGTGCTCACGAGAGTGTTTGCTCACGGAGTGTTAGCTCAGTAGATTGTATGCCCAAGGGAGTGTGCGCTCATGGGAGTGTGAGCTCATGGGAGTGTGTACTTATTTACACCCATTAAATTGACCAATTTTTTTTAAAGAAAACAATATTTGGGGCCGTAGTGATAGTACAAAAGGTACTATGTAAATACACCCATGTGTACACACTCCTGTTGTATACTCACGGGAGTGTGTACTCAAAGGCATGTGCACACATGGGAGTGTGCACTCACGGGAGCCTTTGCTCACGAGAGTGTACAGTCACAGGAGTGCATACTCACAGGAGTGTTTGCTCATGGAAGTGTTTGCTCACGAGAGTGTTTTCTCAGGGGATTTTGTGCTCAAGGGAGTGTGCCCTCACGGGAGTGTACGCTCGCCAGAGTGTTCACTAAACGGAGTGTGCACTCACAGGTGTGAGTACTCATGTGCGTGTTTGCTCCTGGGTGTGTCCACTTACGGGAATGTGAACTCACGGGAGTGTTTGCTCACAGGAGTATTTGCTACTCACGGGAGTGTGCACTCACGGGAGTGTGAACTCACAGGAGTCTGCACACACGGGAGAGTATACTCATGGGAGCATGCACTCACAAGAGTGTTTTCTCACGGGTTGTGCAGTCACAAAGTATGTGCTCACGGGAGTGTGCACTCATGGGAGTGTTTGCTCACGGCAGTGTGTGATCACGGCAGTGTGTGCTTCTGAAAGCTTGCGCTCATGGGAGTATGTACTTTTTGGACACCCATTAATTTGCCCAATTTTCTAAAAGAAAACAATGTTTAGGGCTGTAGACATAGTAAAAACACTATGTTCACACTCCTGTGTGTACCCACTCCCATTGTGTTCTCACATTAATGTGTACTCACTGATATGTTCGCTCTTGGGTTTGTTTGCTCATGGCAGTGTTCACTAACAGTAGTGTGCACTCATGGGAGTGTATGCTCACGGGCGTGTGCACACACAGGAATCTGCACACACGAGAGTGTGTACTCACAGGCGTGTTTGCTCACGAACGTCTGTACTCTCGGGAATGTATGCTCACGGGTCTGTGCACTCACGGGACTGTATGCTCATGGAAGTGTGCACTCATGGGAGTGTGTACTCACGGGCGTGTTTTCTCAGAAGAGTATGCACTCACAGGAGTTTGTTCTCCAGGAGTGTTTACTCACCAGAGTGTGCACTCATGGGAGTTTTTGCTCAGGTTAGTGTGCACTCATGGGAGTATATATTAACGGGAATGTATGCTCATGAGAGTGTATTCTCACTGAGTGTTTGCTCACAAGAGTGAGCACTCACGTGACTATGCGCTCATGAGAGTATGTACTTTTTTGACACCCATTAATTGGCCAATTTTTTATAGACAACGCTATTACTCTATTTGGCATATCGAATAAAACACAGAGACTTTGCCAGGCTCTGCCATCGGCAGGATGCTCTTGGTACTTTGCCAGGTTCTCCAAGAGGGAGAACTAGGGTATACGAGGTCTTTGCTTTATAGTCTCTGGATCTTGGCCGTTGATGGAATTACACAGTGCCAGGGGTCGTTTGTGGGTGTGACTGCCAAGCCACTGGAAAATGGGGGATCTGGGTGGAAAGGCCCAGTCCCGATCTGAGCAGGCTTGGAAATCTCAGCCCCATGTCCCACATACCTGGGTTCCTCTGCCAGTTCCTTCATGTGTGAGGCTCATCTGAATATGTGGAGAGTGGCCTTGAGCACGGCTGTGGCTAGGCTCTGGAGGCCTTCTGCTACCGGGGCTCTGCTCAAGGTGGGGAGGGAAACTCAACCCAACCCCCTTTGAGGGGCCCTGTTGAAGACATCCAGGCGCGGGAAATGAGCCTCTGCCGTCTCATTATTACATTTTAACAATTAAAACATACTTCTGTTGAATTTTTATCTCTAATTTGCATTCTAGGAATATTCTTTTAGTTGTTTCAGATACAATTTCTAATTTATTATTAATCTTCATTAGTTTTATTACGAATTTTTAAAACTATTACTAATTAGCTTTATTACTACTCTTATTATTTAATTTACATCATATCTTAATTAACGGGAGTGTTGATCTAAAAGTCTATCGGCAATGTAATGTCTTCCTATACTCCACAAATGAGCGCAGTCCGAGAGGGACATTTTTCAAGAAAACAATTCGCACAAGCGTCTGGAGATAAGTTCAACACACATCCCACTTCGCAGAAAAACTCAACATCCTCCAAGACTATCCTGGACCACAGAGCTGAGAGTTCCCGGAGACCTAGGCCAACAGCCGCCTTCCTACCGTCGAACACTAGATGGCGCCAAAACACAGCTATATGCGAGTCTGTGCACTTGCTCCGGGCTAGGGTGTCCCCCTTTCTCCTTGGGAAACAGGCTTTTCTAGTATAGCCCACCTGCCCTCCTTCATCTCATGGAGCTGCAGAAACCCAACGCAACTCATGTCTAGCCAAAGAAGCATCTGCCGATGTTTCAACAGTGGGGGGGTATGCAACAGGGGGTCTGTACGGTGGGGCTGCAGTGACTGCAGCACTTCCCAAAGGGCCTTGACTCTGGGTTCCTCCTAGACCCAGAGAGGGCTCCCCGTGTCCTCTGGAACCCCCAGAAGGACTGTGAGATCTCAGAGCCATCGTGTACCTGAGAGGTCACAGCCAGCAATGCTCAGAGGTTACTCCTGGCCCTGCACTCAGAAATTACTCCTGGTGGTACCTGAGGGACCATATGGGATGCCGGAGATTGAACCCGGGTCAGCCGCGTGCAAGGCAAATGCATTACCCGCTGTACAAAGATTCGGCCCCCTTGGCCGATTATTGATTGACCAGTTACCATTAGCATATGTTTCCCCCTGAGCTCCGAGCTCAGCCTGGAGCCTTGGCTGAAGAGAGAACTCTTAACTAAAGAGAGAAAAGCAGTTTTTCTCAGGAGGCAGGAGGTGCCCCGCCAGGAATGCAGCGTTTCCACTGAACTGGGCCACATTACCAACAACTCACAGAGAGGAAGAGAAAAGTTATTCAGTATCTAAACCCCTGGGATAGGGGAATGGCTAGCACCTCTCTCCCTTCCTCTCTCTCTCTCCCCTCCCTCCCCCCCCCCCCTCTCTCACACACACACACACACACCCCGCTTGAGTTCAGTGCCCACTAGCTGCTGTTTATGGATGGAATCGGCAGGATGGCTTCTCCTTATACTCTGCTTCTCTGTGTGCCTCTATGCTCTCTTCTCTCTATCTCTGTCTCTGTAGTCTCTCCAATGGTCTCTTCTGAACTCTCTGTGTCTGTTGTCCCTCCTCTCGTCTCTTCCAATCTCTCTTCTTCTGATATCTCTCTCTTGAGCCCTTCTGCTTCATTCTCTGGAGACCCACTCGCTCCCACTTCTGACTCACAGGAGTATGTACTCATGGAAGTGTTTGCTCACAGGAATATGTACTTTTATGTGACCAATTAAGTTGGCCAATTTTCTTCAAGACAACAATATTTGGGGCTGAAACGATAGTACAAAAGGTAGTAAGTACACAATCCTGTGTGTACACACTCCCGTTGTGTACTCTCTGGACTGTGTACTCACGGGTGTTTGCTCAAGGGAGTGTGTGCACACAGAAGTGTGCGCTCATGGGAATGTGCGCTCACGGGATGTGTGCTCATGGGAGTATGTTCTTTTTTGACACCCATTAAATTGCCCCATTTTGAAATATTGAAAGACAACAATATTTGGGGCTGTAGAGATAGTAGAAAAGGTACTATGTACACACTCCCTTTGAAAACTCACGTGAGTGTGTAATCACAAGAGTGTACGATAACGGGAGTTACACTTAGAGGAGTGCACGCACAGGACTGTGTGTGTATTCACAGGCCTGTTTGCTCACACAAGTGTACACACACGATGTGTATGCTTACGGGAGTGTGCACTAACAAGAGTGTGCACTTACGGGAGTGTGTACTCATGGGAGTGTGAACTCAGGGGAATGTGCACTCACGGGAGTGTACGCTCACGGAAGTGTGCACTGACGGGAGTATGTACTCATGGGAGTGTGCACTCATGGGAGTGTTTGCTCACGGGAGTGTGCACTTACAGGAGTGTTTGCTCAGGGAAGTGTGCACTCATGGGACTATGTACTCACGGGAGTGTTTGCTCAGGGAAGTGTGCACTCATGGGAGTATGTACTCACGGGAGTGTTTGCATACAGGAGTGTGCACTCACGGGAGTGTATACTCAGGAGAGTGTGCACTCATGGGAGTGTTTGCTCAGGGGAGTGTGCACTTACGAAATTTTGTACTCACAGGAGTGTTTGCTCTTGGGAGTGTGCACTCACGGGAATGTTTGCTCAGGGAAGTGTGCACTCACGGGGTTGTGCGCTAATGGGTATGTCTGCTCATGGGAGTATGTTCGTTTTTGACACCCACTAAATTGGCCATTTTCTTAAAGACAACAATATTTTGGTCTGTAGAGATAGTACAAAAGGTACTATGTACACACTTCCGTGTTTACACACTCCCATTGTGTAATCACAAAAGTGTGTGCTCACAGGCATGTTTGTGCACGGGAGTGTGCGCTCACGGGAGTGTGTACTCATGGGTGTGTTTGCTCCCAAGAGTGTGCACTCACAGAGTGTGTAATCAGGTAGTGTTTTCTCACAAGAGTGTGCACTCAAGGGAGTGTTTGCTCACAGGAGTGTACACTCACGGGAATGTGTACTCACGAGAGTTTTTGTTCACGGGAGTATTTGCTCATGGGAGTGTTTGTTCAGGGGAGTGTGTGCTAAAGGGAATATGTACTTTTTTGACACCCATTAAATTGGCCGATTTTCTTGAAGACAACAATATTTGGGACTATAGAGAAAGTACAAAAGGTACAATGTACACACTCCCATGTGTACACACTCTCGTTGTATACTCACGGGAGTTTGTTCTCACAGGAGTGTTCGCTCACGGAGTGTTTGCTCACGGGAGTGTGTACTCACAGGAGTGTTTACTCAAGAGAGTGTGTGTACTTACAGGCGTGTTTGCCCATGGAAGCTTGCACTCATGGGAGTGTACACTTACAGAAGTGTGCACTTAGGGGAGTGTATACTAAAGGAGGTGTGCACTCACGGGAGTTTATGCTACAGGACTGTGAATTCACGGGAGTGTGTACTCAAGGCAGTGTTTGTTCAGGGGAGTGTGCACTCACGGGGGTGTGTACTCACAGGATTTTGTACTCAGGGGAGTATTTGCTCAAAGGGAATGTGCACTGTGCACTCACGGGAGTGTTTGCTCAAGGAAAAGTGTGCTCACTGGAATTTTCGCTCACGGGATGTTTACTCACGGGAGCGTGCACTGACGGGAGTGTGCACTGACGGGAGTGGACACTCACAGGAGTGTGCACTCACTGGATTGTGAACTCACGGGAGTGTACGCTCATGGGTGTATGCACTCACGAGAATATTTGCCACAGAAGTGTGTACTCACAGGTGTGTGCACTCATGGGAGTGTGTGTACTCACAGGAGAGTTTGCTCATGGATGTGTGCACTCACGGGAGTGTACGCTTTCAGGAGTTTGCACATGCTCTGTGTACACAACAAGAGATAGTCCCCTTTTGTACTATCTTTTCAGCCCCAAATATTGTTGTCTTTAAGAAAATTGGCCAATTTAATGGGTAACAAATGAGTACATACTCCTGTGAGCGCACACTCCCTGAGTGCACACTCTCATGAGCAAACACTCCCGTGAGCATACACTCCTGTGAGTGTACGCTCCCCTGAAAGCACACTCCCCTGAGTGCACACCCCCATGAGTGTACACTCCCGTGAGTACACACTCCCCTGGGCAAACACTCCCATCAGTACACACTTCTGTGAGTGGACACTCCCGTGAGCAAAAACTCATGTGACTTCACACTCCATTGAGCAAACACTCCTGTGAATACACACTCCCGTGAGTGCACACTCCTATGAGTGCACAATCCCGTGAGCAGAAACTCCCGTGCATATACACTCCCGTGAGTACACACTACCGTGAGCGCACACTCCCATGAGAAAAATCTCCCGTGAGTGCACAACCCTAAGAGCACATACTCATGTGAGTTTATACTCAGGTGAGTAAAAACTCCAGTGAGTGTGCATGACTGCATACTCCATGAGTACAGACTCCCGTGAGTAGGCTCTTGTGAGCAAACATTTCCTTGAGTGCACACTCCCGTGAGCAAACACTCCCATGATGCACACTCCAGTGAGAACACACACAGTGAGTGCACACTCCCCTGAGTACACACTTCCTTGAGTGCACACTCTCATGAACATGCCTGTGAGTACACACTCCCGTGACAGTACACGCCCATTAGTGCACACTCCTGTGAGTACACACTCCCGTAAGAGCACACTCCCATAAGTACATACTTCCACATGTGTACACTCGTGCAGTGCACACACCCGTGAGCACACACTTCCTTGACTGCACACTCTCATGACCACGCCTGTGAGTACACACTCCCGTGACAGTACACGCCCATTAGTGCACACTCCCATAAGTACATACTCCCATATGTGTACACTCCCATAGTGCACACTCCCTTGAGAAAACACTTCCATGCCTGAACACTCCCATGAGCAAACACACCCGTGAGTAAAATATCCCGTGAGTGCAAACTGCCATGAGGAAACACTCCTGTGAGTGCACACTCCCGTGAGTACACACTCCCGTAAGTGCACATTCCCGTAAGTGCACACTCCCATAACCGTACACTCCCTTTAGTCCACACTTCCGTGAGCAAAGACGCCCGTAATTATACACAGTCCTGTGAGTGCACACTCCTGTCAGTGAACACTGCCGTCAACACACACTCCAGTGAGCGTACACAACGTGGATGCACACTCCTATGAGCAAACACTCTCGTGAGCGAACACTCCTGTGAGTACACACTACCGTGAGTACACAATGGAGTGTGTACACAGGGGAGTGTGTACATAGTACCTTTTATACTATCTCTACAGCCCCAAATAGTGTAGTCTTTAAGAAAATTGGCCAATTTATGGGGCTGGAATGATAGAACAGCGGGTAGGGTGTTTGCCTTGCACGCAGTCGACCCGGGTTCGATTCCCAGCATCCCATGTGGTCCCCTGAGCACCGCCAGGAGTAATTCCTTAGTGCATGAGCCAGGAGTAACCCCTGTGCATTGCCAGGTGTGACCCAAAAAGCAAAAAAAAATAAAATAAAATTGGCCAATTTAAAGGTTGTCAAATGGCAATACTCCCCAAAGCATTATACAGATTCAACGCGATCCCTATAAGGATACCCATGACATTCTTCAAAGAAACATATCAAGCAATCCTAAAATTCATATGGAACAAGAAACGCCGACGGATATCTAAAACAATTCTTGGGAAAAAGACGATGGGAGGCATCACCCTCCCCACCTCAAACTTTACTACAAAGCGGTAACAATTAAAACAGCATGGTACTGGAACAAAGGCAGAGATGCAGACCAATGGAACAGGGTGGAATACCCCTACACACAACCCCAAATGTATGATCATCTAATCTTTGATAAGGGAGCAAGAGATGTGAAGTAGAGCAAGGAAAGCCTCTTTAACAAATGGTGCTGGCACAACTGGACAACCACATGCAAAAGAATGAGCTTAGACCTCAACCTGACACCATGCACAAAAGTCAGATCAAAATGGATTAAAGATTTCAACATCAGACCACAAACCATAAGGTACATTGAAGATGAGGTCGACAAAACCCTCCACGATATTGAAGATAAAGTTATCTTCAAAGATGACATGCAACTGGCCAACCAAGTGGAAACAGATCAACAAATGGGACTACATTAAACTAAAAAACTTCTGCACCGCAAAAGATACAGTGACCAGAATACAAAGACAATCTAAAGAATTGGAAAGGATATTTACCCAATACCCATCACATAAGGGGTTGATATCAAGGGTATATAAAGCACTGGTTGAACTCTACAAGAAGAAAACATCCAACCCATCAGAAAATGGGCTAAAGAAATGAACAGAAACTTTCCCAAGGAAGAGATATTAATGGCCAAAAGGCACATGAAAAAGTGCTCTTCATCACTAATCATCAGGGAGATTCAGATCAAAACAACCATGAGATACCACCTCACACCACAGAGACTGGTACACATCCAAAAGAACAAAAGCAACCACTGTTGGAGAGGATGTGGGGAGAAAGGGACCCTTCTACACTGCCTGTGGGAATGCAGACTGGTTCAGCCCTTCTGGAAAACAGTATGGACGATTCTCAAGAGATTAGATATTGAGCTCCCATTTGACCCAGCAATACTACTGCTGGGAATATATCCCAGAGAAGCAAAAAAGTATAGTCGAAATGACATCTGCACTTATATGTTCATCGCAGCACTATTTACAATAGCCAGAATCTGGAAAAACCTGAGTGCCCTAGAACAGATGACTGGTTGAAGAAACTTTGGTACATCTATACAATGGAATACTATGCAGCTGTTAGAAAAAAATGAGGTCATGAACTTTGCATATAAGTGGATCAGCATGGAAAGTATCATGCTAAGTGAAATGAGTCAGAAAGAGACAGACATAGAAAGATTGCACTCATCTGTGGAATATAGAATAACAGAGTAGGAGACTAACACCCAAGAATAGTAGAAATAAGTACCAGGAGGTTGACTCCATGGCTTGGAAGCTGGCCTCACATTCTGGGGAGAGGGCAGCTCAGATAGAGAAGGGAACACCAAGTAAAATGTGGTTGGAGGCCACGCGGGGAAGGGTGATGCGTGCTGAATGTAGACTAGAGACTGAATACAATGGCCACTCAACACCTTTATTGCAAACCACAACACCTAATGAGAGAGAGAGAGAACAAAAGGCAATACCCTGCCACAGTGGCAGGGTGGGGTGGGGGGAGATGGGATTGGGGGGGTGGGAGGGATGCTGGGTTTATTTGTGGTGGAGAATGGGCACTGGTGAAGAGATGGGTTCCCGAACTTTGTATGAGGGAAACATGAGCACGAAAATATATAAATCTGTAATTGTACCCTCACAGTGACTCACTAATTAAAAAATAAATAAATCTTTAAAAAGATAAAAAATAAAGGTTGTCAAAAAGTACATACTCCCATGAGCGCAAGGTCTCTTGAGCGCACGGTACCATGAACACATGCTCCCGTGAGCTAACACTCCCTTGAGTGCACACTCCATTGAGCAAGCTCTCCCGTAACTGCACACTCCTGTGAGCACATAATTTCGTGAATGCACATTCCCGTGAGAACACACTCCCATGAGTGTACACTTCTGTGAGTGCATACTCCCGTGTGTTCACACTCCATGAGCAAACATTCCTGTGAGTGCACACTCCCGTGAGTGCACACTCCCGTGAGTGCACAGTCCCGTTAGTACACACTCCCATGAGTATACAATCCCGTGAGTACACACTGCCGTGAGCATACACACCTGTGAGCGTACACTCTGTGAGTACACACTCCTGTGCGTACACACTCCGGTGAGTATGTAATTTTTGACACCCATTAAATTGGCCAATTTTCTTAAAGACAACAATAATTGGGGTTGAAGAGTTAGTACAAAAGGTACTAAGCACACTCCTATGTGTACACACTCCCATTGTGTCTCACGGTAGTGTGTATTCACAGGAGTGTGCCTTGCCCGGAGTATACGCTCATGAGAGTATACGCTTATGGGAGTGTGTGCTCACAGAAGTACGTACTCATGGGAGTGCGTGTACACACGGGTGTGTTGGCTCACAGAAGTGTGCACTCAAGGGCGTACATGCTCACCCGAATGTGCACTCACGGGAATGTGTACTCACAGGAGTGTGCACTCACAGGAGTGTACACTATAGGAGTGTGCACTCACGGGAGTGTATACTCACAGACGTGTTTGCTCACTAGAGTGTGCACTCATGACAGTATGTACTCATGGGAGTGTTTGCTCACGGGAGTGAGCACTCACTGGTGTGTTTGCTCACTAAAGTGTGCACTCATGGGAGTATATACTTTTTTTTTTTAATTTTTATTAAATCACCATGTGGAAAGTTACAAAGTTCTCAGGTTTATATGTCAGTTATACAATATTCAAACACCCATCCCTTCACCAGTGCCCATATTCCACCACCAGAAACCCCAGTATACCCCCGCCCCCACCCCCTACCCCCTACTGTATAACTAATGAATTTCACTTCATTTTTTCTTTACCTTGATTACATTCCATAATTCAACACAAAACTCACTATAGTTGACATAACTCTCTCTCTCTCTCTTTTTTTTCTCTTTTTCCTTTTCCCTTTTTTTTTTTCTTTTTCCCCCTCATCCCCCTTCCTGCGCCTCATAGTATGGTGTACGCCACGCCACGTCGGCCAGCGTGGGGCTTTTGCTTAGTTCACAGTCCAGAGGTGGCTGCTACATTAAAAACCTTCAATATTTTCAACAAAAACTTACTGTTATTATTTGGAGTTTCCCCCCCAAGTCAGACCTGTTCAAATGGAACCAATTCACATTGCTGACAATTATGAATGTTAAGTTAATGTTAGGTTTTGGATTTCTGTATAAAGTCCAGGGAGAATTCTGCCAGAAATTACATAGCCCAGCTCACAGTCCCAGTGCATTGCTGTAAGAAGTCTCTGAATTCAAAGTCTTTAGGCGCAGAGGGTCCGATTCGCGCTCAGCGGCTCCGGGTTTATCTGGGCCGAGGGCATGCCGGTTACGCCCCCTTCCCATGAGTTCCTGGGAGCCCCCAAAGTAAAATCCGAATACCTGTGGGTCTGGAATCAGAAGATGGCGCCTGCCACATGGTGCCGCCAGCCCGCCGCTTTCCATGCAGGAAGGCAGGGTGGGGAGGGAAAAAAATCCACCCCCAGCAGCACCGAGTTGTAGCCCAGTTTGGTGTCCCAATGCATTGCTCTCGGGTGCTGCGCTGGATGCCCGAATGTGTTACATCTTTGGAGTCAAAGTCTTTAGGCGCAGAGGGCCCGATTCGCGCTCAGCGGCTCCGGGTTTATCTGGGCGGGAGTATATACTTTTTGGACACCCATTAACTTTGCAAATTTTTTTGAAGACAACAATATTTGGTGGTGTAGAGATAGTACAAAAGGTATTATGTACACACTCCCATGTGTACACATTCCTGTAGTGTACTCACAGGAGTGTGTAATCACAGGAGTGTTAGCTCACGGGAATGTTTGTTCATGGGAGTATAAACTCACAGAGTGTGCACATACATGAGTGTATGCTCATGGGAGTCTGTGCTCACAGGCATGTGCACTCAGGAGTTTATACTCATGGGAGTGTTTGCTGACAGGAGTGTGCACTCACAGGAGTGTTTGCTCACTGGCGTATGCACTTATGGGAGTACGTACTTCTTGGACACCCATTAAATTGGCCAATTTTCATAAAGACAGCAATATTTGGGGGTGTAGAGATACTACAAAAGGTACTATGTACACACTAACATGTGTACACACTCTCGTTGTGTACTCATGAGAGTGGGTACTCACACGATTGTTTGCTCACAGGAATGTTTGCTCACAGGAGTGTAAACTCATGGAAGTGTGCACTCAGGGGAGTGTACGCTCCACGGGAGTCCGTGCTCACGGGCCTGTGCACTCAAGAGTTTACAGTTACGAGAGTGTTTGCTGGTAGGAGTGTGCACTCACGGGAGTGTGTTCTCACCTGAGTGTAAGCTTACGGGAGAGTTTGTCTACGGGAGAATGCAGTCATGGGAGTGTACGCTCACGAGAGTGTGCACACAAGGTAGTGGGTTCTTACGGAGTGTGTACTCATGGGAGATTACGCTCAAGAAAGTGTGCCCTCATGGGAGTTTGTGCTCACAGGAGTGTGCACTCACAGGAGAGTGCGCTCATGGGAGTGTTTGCTTACGGGACTGTTCACACACAGGACAGTGCACTCACAGGAGTGTTTGCTCCCAGGAGTGTGCATTAATGGGAGTGTGCACTTACGGGAGTGTGCACTCACGGGAGTCTTTGCTCACAGGAGTATGTACTCACGGGAGCTTATGCTCAGTGGAGTGTGCACTCACAGGAGTGTGTACGAAAGGGAGTGTTTGTTCATGGGGGTGTGTGCTCACGGTAGTGTATGCTCACGAGAGTGTGTGCTCAAGGGAGTATGTACTTTGTTGACACCCATTATATTGGCCAATTTTCTTAAAGACAACATATTTGGAGCTGTAGAGATAGTACAAAATGTACTATATACACACACCTGTGTGTACACACTCCCGTTGTATACTCAAGGGAGTGTGTACTCACAAGAGTTTTCGCTCACGGGAATGATTGCTCACTGGAGTGTACACTCTGGGACTGTGCACTCAGGAGTTTACACTCAAGGGAGTGTTTTCTCACAGGAGTGTGCACTCACAGGAGTATGTACTCACCGGAGTGTACGCTCATGGGAGCATGTGCCCTCGGAGTGTGCACTCACCGGAGTGTATGACCACGGGAGTGTGCACTCACAGGTATGTGCACTCACGTGAGTGTTCACTCATGGGAGCGTGCATTCACCTGAGTGTGCACTTATGGGAGTGTGCACTCACGGGAGTGTGCACTCACATAAGTGTCCACTCACCAGAGTGTGCACTCACCTGAGTATGCACTCTCTGGAGTGTCCACTCACGGAGTGTGCACTCACGGGGGTGGGCACTCACAGGAGTGTGCACTCACATGAGTGTCCACTCACTGGAGTGTCCACTCACAGAAGTGTCCACTCACAGGAGTGTACACTCACGGGAGTGTGCACTTGCAGGAGTGTCCACTCATGGGAGTGTGCACTCTCGGGTGTTGTACTCACGGGAGTGTGCACTCACAGAGTGTCCACTCACAGGAGTGTGCACTCACAGGAGTGTGCACTCACGGGAGTGTGCACTCACCTGTTGTGCACTCATGGGAGTATCCAGTCATCGGAGTGTGCACTCACGGGAGTGTTTGCTCACGGGTGTGTTTGCTCACGGGAGTTGTGCTCACAGGAGTGTGTGATCACAGGAGTATGTACATTTTTTACCCATTATATTGGCCAATTCTCTTAAAGACTACAATATTTGTGGCTGAAGAGATAGTACAAAAGATACTATCTATACACTCGTGTGTATATACTCCCGTTGTGTACTCACAGGAGTGTGTACTCACAGGAGTGTGCACTCACAGGAGTGTGTACTCAAGGGAGTGTGCACTCACAGGAGTGTTTGCTCACAGGAGCGTGCACTCTCAGGAGTTGTACTCACAGGAGTGTTGCTCATAGGTGTGTGATCTCACTGGAGTGTATGCTCACTGGAGTGTGTACTCCAGGGAGTGTTTGCTCACGGGAGTGTTTGCTCCCGGGTGTGTTCACTCACATGTGTGTTTGCTCATGGGAGTGTATGATCACGGGAGTGTGTGCTCACTGGAGTGATCAGTTGACTTTGGGGAGCGCGGGGCTGGACAGGGGGGAGTGCACAGGGATCCACAAACCCATTGAGAAGAACGGCGGTGGTTGCGCAGGCGCTCGGGGCAGAGGTGAGGGCAGATGCCCGCCGAGCTGGTCCTGGCAGTAGACTTTGGGGAGCGCAGGGCTGGGATGGGAACAACACTTAATTATTAGCAAATTCTCATTCAGAGAAGTGACATAACTTATACGAGAATCTAGGGAGAAACCAATATTCACTGGACACACTTACATTACTCAGGGACATTAATTTTAATTGTAAGAATTTTAAAAAAATCACATTCTCTGTTCAGCTGTTAACACTGGGATTCATATTTAGTTTTATAAGCTTTTCCCTGTTTTTAGTTTGTTTGGGTTTTGGCTCATGAATTTTATTTCTGTTTGTCAATAAGAAATGTAAGAGTGGAATGTTAATAAATTTCAGTTTAGTTCTGTAATGTCAAAATTTAAAAAAATCAAAAAGTGGATTGGTTAAAATAATAAAGTAGAAGACAATCAATCTTAGGGGGAAATATATTTATACAGATATATATATACATATATATATAAGCACGCAAGGCTCAACCTTTAACAAAATGTTAATAATTTCTTATAGAAGGGCTTAATGGGTCCTGGGTGAAAAACATCAATCTTCACACACTTTCCTCTAAGAAAATTTTTTTTAGATTTTTTTTTTTTTTTTTTTTTTTTTTTGCTTTTTGGGTCACACCTGATGATGCACAGGGGTTACTCCTGACTTTGCACTCAGGAATTACCCCTGGGCGTGCTCAGGGGACCATATGGGATGCTGGGATTTGAACCCGGGTCGGCCGTGTGCAAGGCAAACGCCCTACCCGCTGTGCTATCTCTCCAGCCCCTTTTTAGATCATTTTTAGAAGATTATTCATAACAATACAAAACAAATTACTTTGGTTCTGCTTTGGGGTCAGGGTTTGGGGTTCGGAATGAAAACATTTGAAATATGGTGGTGGGAAGGCGTAATGGTGGTAGGAGTGGTGTTTGAATACTAAATGTAATCAATTACTGTGAACAATTTTATAAAAATTAGATAAAATTTTAAAAAGTAGGGGCTGGAGCAATAGCACAGTGGATAGGGCATTTGCCTTGCACGCGGCCGACCCGGGTTCAAATCCCAGCATCCCATATGGTCCCCTGAGCACGCCCAGGGGTAATTCCTGAGTGAAGAGCCAGGAGGAACCCCTGTGCATCTCCGGGTGTGACCCAAAAAGAAAAAAAAAATTTTTAATAGCCTCTATAAACCTTTGTTTAGTGTTTTGCAATAAGTTTTTAATTTGTAAATTATTACTATTATAAATAATGATTTATATTTGAAGGAAGAAGTGCCATGTTTGTTTAGGTAAATATAGTCATTGATACAATCATCTTTGTTATTGCAGAAGCTTGGGGGCCAGAGGGATAGTACAGTGGGTAGAGCACTTGTCTTGCATGCAGCTGACTCAGGTTTGTTCCCCGGCATTCCATATGGTTCCCCAAGCGTGCCAGGAGTGATCCTTGAGCACAGATCTGGGAGTAACTGCTGAGCATCGTTGGGTGTAATCCCAAAACAACAACAACAAAAGAGTATAAATATTTCAAAAGCTAGGTAACAGGAAAAAAATAACTAAGTGGAGTGACCATTATAACCCCATTTTCCCCTAAGGGAGAGAGGATGGAAGGAAGGAAGGGAAGAAGGAAGGAAGGAAGGAAGGAAGGAAGGAAGGAAGGAAGGAAGGAAGGAAGGAAGGAAGGAAGGAAGGAAGGAAGGAAGGAAGAAATGAAGGTGGGAGGGAGGGAGGAAGGAAGGAAGGAAGGAAGGAAGGAAGGAAGGAAGGAAGGAAGGAAGGAAGGAAGGAAGGAAGGAAGGAAGGAAGGAAGGAAGGAAGGAAGGAAGAAATGAAGGTGGGAGGGAGGGAGGGAGGAAGGAAGGATGGAAGAAGTGAAGGTGGGAAGGAGGGAGGGAGGGAGAGAAGGAGGGAGGGAGGGAGGGAGGGAGGGAAGAATGAATTACCCTCTCTGGCACCCAATAAAGAGTTCCTAAAACTCCTATACGTACTCTAGTTCCTTATTTTGTTCCAACATTTGACTTAAACCTGATTCCTTATACTGGGCTCCTGTCATTTCTTAGGTAATAGATGTTACTGGTGCCCACTCGAGCAAATCGATGATCAACGGGATGACAATGATACAGTGACAGTGATAAAGGATACAGAGGCAAGACCAGATGAAGCAATGTACAGGTGGGGTCTGCAAGGATCTAGAGGCTTCTGACTCTAGGACTTGGAGTCTATCACCCTTCTAGTTCAAGGGCATGTTCACAAACATTGAATCTCTCTGAACCCTGTACTTTTGGATTCTAAGCGAGGTTCCCTGACGTGGTCATGACTGATCATGAACTCCATTTTCAGTTCTCTTTTCTCAAGAGACTGAAGAAGGGGTATGCTGAAAATTCCAAGCAGCTCCAAATTTGTTTTTTCAAGTGACCAGTCCTCAATCAAGAAGCACCCGTCACTAGACCTTTTCAGAACACAAGATGATCCCGGAGCCCTACACTTGCAGTCGGCGTGGGAAGGGGAGGGGGGCTCCGTCTTATGGGACTGAACCCCTAACCCATGGGGTCTGATACCATCTCAAAGGAGGCATCCAGCAGAGCACCCAGTGAGCGGAGAAAGTCCACACTGAGTTCAACTTTGGCCAGTCAGCTGCCATTGCAGAGTTGTGGCTTGTGGGGAAAAAACGAAACAAAACAGACATTTAGTGGCCAGGAGCATCAGAAATGGTGTCAGCTGGGTGGAAATAGACACAAGGGATATGAAGAAGTGGGTTTTTCCCTCCACAGAGGGGGAAGCTGGGTGGTTTTCCAAACCCATGATTTTATGCACCACAACCTGCTTTTCCTATATTCTACAGAAATGAAATGGGGAAGAAAAGAAATAAGGAAGATTTTGTTTGGTTTGGTTTGGTTTCATTTGTTGTTGTTGTTGTTGTTGTTTTGGAGGTGACATTGCCGAGGACTTACTCCTAGCTCTGCATGCAGAGATTGTTCCTGTCAGGTTCAGGGGACCAGGCAGGGTTCTGGAGGGTCAGCACTGTCACTCTGGCCCCAAGAAGATATTTTCTAAATGATGCACAAACATGGGATCACAGCTTTTTTTTTTCTTTTTGGGTCACACTCGGCAATGCACAGGGATTAACTCTTAGCTCTGCACTCAGGAATTACTCCTGGTGGTGCTCGGGGGACCATGTGGAATGTTGGGAATCGAACCCAGGTTGGCCGCGTGCAAGGCAAATGCCCTACCTGCTGTGCTATCACTCTAGTCCCCAGGATTACAGCTTTTTAAAACGTTATCACACAGGGCCAGAGTGACAGTACAGTGGGGAGGGCATTTGCCTTGTACACAGCTGACCCTGCATCGGATATGGTCCCCTGAGCACTGCCAGGAGTAATTCCTGAGTGCAGAGCCAGGAGTAACTCCTGAGCATCTCTGGGAGTGAACCAAAACAAAGCAAAGCACTGCACTGTTGTCCAGTTATTCATCAATTTTGCTCGAGCAGTAACGTCTCCATTGTGAGACTTGTTGTTACTGTTTTTGGCATATCAAATATGCCACGGGGAGCTTTCGAGGCTCTGCAGTGCAGGTGGGACACTCTTGGTAGCTTGCTGGGCTCTCCGAGAAGGAAGGAGGAATCAAACCCGGGTCGGCCGCGCGCAAGGCAAATACCCTACCCGCTGTGTTATCGCTCCAGCCCAAACAAAGCAAATAAAAAAACAAAAAACTTTATCACACTTTATTCAAAATATATCTAAATATGTATAATATATTTAGATTTAAATTTTTAAAGACCACTCAACCCCTCAATATTCTGAATCCTGTCCACTATTTTCTCCACCACATATATATTAAATATATGTATGATATATAAACAATTTCCTATGGGTCCTCATTAGAGCAAAAGAACACAAACTGATGCTTATTCCCTAATATGCTTCCAATTTAATAAAATGAAGTCATAAAGGGTGAATGAAGCCCGATTATAATGCCCCTTCCTTCTCCTTTCCCAGGCAGGCCTAGAAGCATACAAGAGAAAAATCGATATCCAGAGGACTGAACATAGTACAGCAGGAGGGTGCTTCTGTTGCACTTGGCCAACCTGGGTTTCATCCCTTGTCCCCCGAGCTCCAACAGGAATGATCCCTGAGTGCGACAGGTATGGGCTGGAGAGATAGGACAGCCCATAGAGCACTTTCCTTACATACGACAAACTTGGGTTCAATGCCCGGCATCCCATCTGGTCCCCTGAACATCACCGATAGTAATTCCCGAGTGAAGAACCTGAGATCATCCCTGAGTATCACTGGGTATAACTCAAAAAAAAAAAAAAAGGAAAGGGAAAAAAGTAGTAAGCCCTGAGCACTGTTGAGTGTGACCCAAAAACAAAAAAGAAAGAAAGAAAGAAAGAAAGAAAGAAAGAAAGAAAGAAAGAAAGAAAGAAAGAAAGAAAGAAAGAAAGAAAGAAAGAAAGAAGAGAAAAGAAAGAAAGAAAGAAAGAAAGAAAGAAAGAAAGAAAGAAAGAAAGAAAGAAAGAAAGAAAGAAAGAAAGAAAGAAAGAAAGAAAGAAAGAAAGAAAGAAAGAAAGAAAGAAAGAGAAAGGAAAAAAATCAATAGCCAACAAATCAGTCGAAGGAACGAAGTTCATGATCTTTTCTTTAAACCCCTCCTGCTGTAATAACATCCTAAACCTAGCTTATTGCTTCAAGGTCCCAGAGTCAGCGGATCAATCATGAATATGATAGGATTGGTAGTTTGGGGTTTCAATGTACTTGCAAGGGAATTGCTTTAAGTCCTGGGTGTCTGTGTGCTTTGATTTACCTTCCTTCTTGGTTTTAGTACAACGAGGTACCTAATTAGGCTGTTGTATTCTCGGGAGAAGAGAGTGTGCAATCCACAACTCAGAAGACGCCGGGCTGGGATTTCATTTGACGCCAAGTACGTGACTTCATGCTGAGAAGGGAACATTCTGTAAATATTTTTGCTTTAATCTGCCCTTGGGAGCCACATTAGCTCTTTGACATAATCGTTGCTAACATTTTTGGAGTGCTTGTGTGCCAGGCCTGCTAGAAGTGCTGTGTCACTTATCTGTGACTGATCTTTCTACTAAGAAGGGACAGCAGATATTCCCCCAATCAGCCCGTCTCTCTCCGATTCCTGGGCTCACTCCCGGCGTGTCTGGGGAAGTGTTCCCACACCAACAGACAGTTCTCGGGTGGGAAGGGGCTGTCTGAGAATGCAGCTCTTCTCAATTCTGATGCTTCAACGAGGAGATGGCGTTTGATTGTACAAGACTGCCCTCCTGCCGTCCAACTCCCAACTCCCAACTCAAGTCCAGATTTTCACCTGCACTTCTCACCCAATTACTATAAATCAGAGGTTCCCACCATCTCTCTTCCTTAGGTTTTTTTTTTTCTTTTCTTTCTTTTTTTTTTTTTTTTTTTTTTTGCTTTTTGGGTCACACCCAGCGATGCACAGGGGTTACTCCTGGCTCCTGGAGGCGCTCGGGGGACCACATGGGATGCTGGGAATCAAACCCGGGTGGGCCATGTGCAAGGCAAACGCCCTACCCGCTGTGCTATTGCTCCAGCCCCTCTTCCTTGGGTTTTGATTCATTTGCTCGGTGACTCACAGAATTCAGAGAAGTGCTTTACCTACAAAATGACATATCAAATGACTCATTTGCTATAAACTTTTTTTAAAGCCATCATTTCTGAACAGCCAGATGGAAGAGTTGTGTATGCCAAAGTGTGGGGAAGAGGCTTGGAACTCCCAAATGCTCTCTAATTAGCACACTCTCTCCCCCAAATCTCCATATGTGCAATCAACTCAGAAGCTCTCCAAACCCAGTTTTGCTTTTTTATTTTTATGGAGGCCTCATGACATCAGCGTGGTTGATTAAATAGCACTGTAGCACTGTCGTCCCGTTGTTCATCGATTTGCTCGAGCGGGCACCAGTAACATCCCCATTGGGAGACTTGTTACTGTTTTAGGCATATCAAATACGCCACGAGGAGCTTGCCAGGCTGTTCCATGCGGGTGGGATACTCTCAGTAGCTTGCCAGGCTCTCCGAGAGGGACAAAGGAATCAAACCCGGGTCAGCCGCATACAAGGCAAACGCCCTACCCGCTGTGCTATCTCGGACTGGACTGGTTTATTAAATAGGTTTTTTTTTTTTTTTTGCTTTTTGGGTCACACCCAGCAATGCACAGGGGTCACTCCTGGCTCTGCACTCAGGAATTACCCCTTGCGGTACTCAGGGGACCATATGGGATGCTGGGAATCGAACCCGGGTCGGCCGCGTGCAAGGCAAGCCCTACCCGCTGTGCTGTTGCTCCAGCCCCTAAATCCCCTAAATTCTTAATCCGTTTTACACTTGCACACAGACTCTGGTCCTGCATACTGGACCATGGACCAGCAGCTATAACCCAGGTGGAAGACCAGTGGTTCTCAACTTTTCTAGATCTGTGAAGTATCCCCCGTCTCCAGACCAGAGGCTGAAGGCCACTGGGTTTAGCCATTGACTGTTGGCAGTTGACACAACCTCCAGCTCTACCGCCATGCCTGGTAGCTGGAAGTGGCTCCTCAGGCCCGTAGGAATAGTGCAGTGGCTTAGAGCAACTCTTCCCACCTTGCTTCCTGCCTGGGACACATCCCTACCTCCTCTTTCCTACTGGCCCTCATTAATGCATTTTTACCTGTGATCCCCTTGCAATTCCTTGAGAAACTGGAGCTTAGAGCAGCTGCCTTGCGAGCCTACAGTCATGAGTTCAAATCCCACCATATCCCCTCGACATTAAGCATGACCCCGGAAGCTCTTCAAGGGGAACCTGGCCCTTCTACTTCCCGGGATTCTGGGAACTGCAAGTTCTGGCCACACCCCCCAGTAAGGACCACAACTAAGAGATGCCTGAGCACCACAGCCCAGGGTTGTGTGCAATGGGCCATCACAACAACAACAAAGGGAAGAGCGATGAGGGGAGCAAACAAAATTAATTTTCAATTAAGAAAAAAAACAGAGAGACCAAAGAGATGGTACAAGCATTAAGGCACTCGCCTTGCATGTGGCCAATATTGCTTTCATTCCCAGCACCGCATCTGGTCACCTGGGCATTACCAGGAGTGAATCTTTTTTTGTTTGTTTGTTTTTTGCTTTTTGGGTCACACCCAGCGACCCAAATGCTCAGGGGTTACTCCTGGTTTTGCACTCAGGAATGACTCCTGGTGGTGGTCGGGAGACCCTATAGGATGCTGGGAATCGAACCCGGGTCGGCCACATGCAAGGCAAATGCACTGCCCGCTGTGCTATCGCTCCAGCCCCGACCAGGAGTGAATCTTAAGAAGGTCAGAAGTAAGGACACACACACACACACACACACACACACACACACACACACACACCAGCCAAAAATAAATAAATAAATAAATAAATAAATGAATAAATAAATAAATAAATAAATAGATGAAAACAGGGACTGGGGAGAAACTGTGGAGAGCTGGAGCACATGCTTCGAGCACAGAAGTCCTGGGTTCAATTTCCAACTCTACATTATCTTCCAAGCCCCTAACTCAGCCAGAAGTGATTCTCAAGCCTCATTGGCTATGTGACACCCCCCAAAATGTAAGGTCCATCTCTCTCTCTCTCTCTCTCTCTCTCTCTCTCTCTCTTGCTTTTTGGGTCACACCTGGTGATGATGCACTGGGGTTATTCTTGGTTCTGCACTCAGGAATTACTCTTGGCGGTGCTCAGGGGACCCTATGGGATGCTGGGAATCGAACCCGGGTCGGCCTCGTGCAAGGCAAACACCCTCCCCACTGTGCTATCGTTCCAGCCCTGTAAGGTCTGTCTCTTAATCACTTGGTTTGTTCTCCTGACTACCCATCCCCAAGGCACAGTCCAAATCATTTCATTCAGCAGAACAAAAGATACCTTCATCTTTCTCAATAAATACTTAGGAAGTGCCAAGGGCTTTTAGGAGTTCTGTGCCAGAAGCCGGACAGAAAGTCAAAGCTGTATTTCTTACTCTAAATGTCACACGGAGCTGGAGCAATAGCACAGTGGTAGGGCGTTCGCCTTGCACGTGGCTGACCCGGGTTTGATTCCTCCGTCCCTCTCAGAGAGCCCAGCAAGCTACTGAAAATATCCCACCTGCATGGCAGAGCCTGGCAAGCTGCCTGTAGTGTATTCGATATGCCAAAAACAGGAACAACAAGTCTCACAATGGAGACGTTACTGGTGCCTGCTCGAGCAAATCGATGAGCAATGGGATGATAGTGATGACAGTGACAGTAATACAGTGATAAATGTCACACCCAGTTAGTAAAATAGAAACCAAAACCACTGAAAGAATTCCAGAGCCAGGGGCTGGAGCAATAGTACAGCGGGGAGGGCGTTTGCCTTGCATGCGGCTGACAGGGATTCGATTCCCAGCATCCCATATGGTCCCCCCAGCACCGCCAGGAGTAACTCCTGAGTGCAGAGCCAGGAGTAACCCCTGTGCATCGCCAGGTGTGACCCAGAAAGAAAAAAAAGAAAAAAAAATTCCAGAGCCAGAGAGATGGAAGACAGGAAGCAAGACACCTCACATGTAGCTGCCCCTAGCTCAAATCCCCAGCACCATACGTGAGCACTGAGCACTGCCGAACATCCGTCTTGAGGTCAGAGCCAGGAACAGCTGCAGCGCACTCAGAGGTATGGTCCAAACCCCCTTTCCCTACAAAAGAAAGTGGTTTGGGGCCTTGGTGATAGTGCATGGTGTAGGGCAGTGGCCTGATCATGGCCGATCCAGGTTTGATCCTCTGCGCCCCATATAGACCTCCGAATCCCACCGGGAGTTATTCCTGAGTGCAGAGCCAGGAGTGCACTCTGAGAACCACTGGGTATGGTCCATAAGAAAACAAACAAACAAATAAAATAATTTAGAAGCTCAGAAGCCAATGGGTGGGGCTGAAGCGATAGTACAGAGGGGTAGGGTGTTTGCCTTGCACACGGCTGACCGGGGTTCGATTCCCAGCATCCCATATGGTCCCCCAGCTCCGCCAGGAGTAATTTTTTTTTTTCTTTTTGGGTCACACCGGCGATGCACAGGAGTTACTCTTGCATCATGCACTCAGGAATTACTCCTGGCAGTGCTCAGGGGACCATATGGAATGCTGGGAATCGAACCCGAGTCAGCCGCGTGCAAGGCAAATGCCCTACCCACTGTGCTATCGCTCCAGCCCCATTGGAGTAATTCCTGAGTGCAGAGCCAGGAGTAATTTCTGCGCATCGCCGGGTGTGACCCAAACAGGAAAAAAAAAAAAAAAAGCCAATGGGCTTTTAGCAGTGGCGGCTGCTGAAAAGCCGTGACCCAGAGTCCAGAACGGTAGCACGGCAGGGGAAGGCATTTGCCTCACATGCATCTGATCCAGGTTCATCCCTCAGCAACCCCTGTGGTCCCCCCTGAGCACCGCCAGGAGTAATTTTTGAGCACAGAGCCAGCAGTAACCCTTAAGCATCGCCGGGCATGGCCCCCCAAACCAACAAATAAGTAATAAATAACTAAAAGCAATGATCCTGCCCAAACCACAGCAACCGCTACCAACACACCTGTCCTGGGTGTGGCAGGAGCAGGAGCGCGGGCCGGATTGGTTCCTCTTTTTCACTTTCTCCCCTATGAGAGAGTTAGAGATGAACAGGTGAGGGCGGGGAGCGATGGTGCGGAGGGGAGAGTGTTTCTATATTCGCACCCGATCAGCCAACTAGAGGGCTGAACAGAGTTGAGCTCCTCTGAGTTTTGGGCCTGGCACAGTTCTTGACATACATCAAACCTTCAAAAGATGCGGGAGGTGATTCACTCCACGGGGCTGGGTCCCCCCACCTGCTTGAGTCACTGGGTCCGGCTTGGCTTTGGTTTTGGTTTTGTCTTTGTGGAACTGAAGAACACAAAAACTCAAGTAAGAAGTGACATAACCTCACTCCATAAACTTTCTCTTCTCTCTCTCTCCCTTCTCTCTCTCTCTTTCTCTCTTCCCTTCTCTCCCTATCCTCTCTCCCCCTCTATCTCTCACTCCCCTCTCTCTCCTCTCTCTCTTGCTCTCTCTCCCTTTCTGTCCCTTTTCCCCCTCTCCCTCTCTCTCTCCCTCTCTCACTACCTCTTCCTCTCTCTCTCCCTCTCTCTCACTACCTCTCCCTCTCTCTCCCTCTCTCTCACTATCTCTCCCTACCTCTCCCTCTCTCTCTCTCTCTCACTACCTCTCCCTCTCTCTCCCTCTCTCTCACTATCTCTCCCTACCTCTCCCTCTCTCTCCCTCTCTCTCACTATCTCTCCCTACCTCTCCCTCTCTCTCCCTCTCTCGCTACCTCTCCCTTTCTCTCTCCCTCTCCCTACCTCTACCTCTCCCTCTCTCTCTCCTTCTCTCTCACTACCTCTCCCTCTCTCTCACTACCTCTCCCTCTCTCTCACTACCTCTCCCTCTCTCTCTCCCTCTCCCTCCCTCTCTCTCCCTCCCTCCCTCTCTCTCTCTTTATCTCACTCTCTCTCTCTCTGCCACTCTGCCAGTCCCAGCCTCCTGTGAAAAAACTCTTGGTCTATGAGAATTCGTTTTTGAAACTCTTCTGTGAATTCTGAGAGTGCCAAGTGTGAGGTCTGATTTATCATCAGAAGCTCAGAGAGGAAGGAAGGACTCAGCACATTTCCTAACACCCTTCATGACTTGCCTTGTGTGGTCAGTGGGGAGCAGAAGACACCGCAGGGGAAATCTCCAGAGGTCCCCAGGGCTCCCGCAGACTCGGGCTTTGGGTAAGAAAAATTGATTTTCCCGATAATTTGTGCCTCGCTTATTTCGCTTATTGGGGGACCCGGTTGGAGAATGACTTCTTTCTACGCTTCCTTTAATCTGTGGGCTAAAAGAAGTCTCAAAGTCTTAAGTTCTGCAGATGTAGACAGTCAACCTTCCTCTCCTCCTCAATTTCTATTTCTACCCTAGTATTTCTGTGGCCACTGTTCTTCTGCTACGTGGTCCCCTACCTGTTCGTTTTGTTATTGTGATTTCAGATATTATAGCTTCTTTCTGGAACCAATTGCAAATTTTATCCCATTCTTCCTTTTCTGTGTTTCCCCATCAAATACTTATTAGTCTGTTCGTTAGTTTGGGGGCATACCCAGGGATGCTCAGGGTTGACTCCTGGCTGTGTGATCAGGCCATTCCTGGTGGTGCTTGGGGAAACTGTAGTGGCATCAGGGATTAAACCAGAGTCTGTGAAGTGCAAAGCAAATGCCTTAACCTCTGTGCTATCTTTCTGGCCCCTCTGTAACACTTTAGAGTCCAACTTCTTCACGTCATTTTATTTTTGGTTTTGTTTTTTCAACTCACTGATAATCTATTGTCCTCTACATGTTTTTTTTCTTATTTTTCTCATTTCCTTCTTTCTTAAAAATTGTTGCTCATTTCTTTTCCAGTTTTTTTTTGGGGGGGTCACACCTGGCAATGCTCAGGGCTGACTCCCCTGGCTCTGCACTCAGGAATCATTCATGGTGGTGCTCGGGGGACCAGTATGGGGATGCTGGGAATCGAACCCGGGTCGGGCGCGTGCAAGCAAACGCCCTACCCGCTGTGCTATCGCTCCAGCCCCGTTGCTCATTTCTTATTGCTAGGGATTCTCTCAGCTACTCATGAATATTTGCGTCCCAAACCTACTTTTCTTTGCTATCATAGTTGAAAAAGTAAAAACTGGAACTCCTTCCCCATGAACATTCATTTCAGTCATCTTTCATCTTTTGTTTTTTTTTTTTTTGCTTTTTGGGTCACACCTGGCAACGCACAGGGGTTACTCCTGGCTCTGCACTCAGGAATTACCCCTGGCTGTGCTCAGGGGACCATATGGGATGCTGGGGTTTGAACCCGGGTTGGCCGCATGCAAGGCAAACACCCTACCTGCTGTGCTATCTCTCCAGCCCCCATCTTCCATCTTTATATCATGTAAGACATGGTTTTCAATTCTGTCAGGGCCAGAGAAATAGTACAGCAGGTAAGGCACTTGCTTTGCATGCAGCTGACCCAGTTTGATCCCTGGCCTGGCATATGGCCCGAGCACTGTCGGAGTTATTGCTGACCACCCAGTCAGGAATAAGCCCTGAGCACTGTCAGATCTGACCCTAAATCAAAAAAATACTTAAGGTGTGTAAGAGGGGCTGGAGCAATAGCACAGTGGGTAGGGCATTTGCCTTGCACGCGGCCGACGTGGGTTCGATTCCCAGCATCTCATATGGTCCCCCAGAGCACCACCAGGGTAATTCCTGAGTGCAGAGCCAGGAGGAACCCCTGAGCATCACTGGGTGTGACCCAAAGAGAAAAAAGAAAGAAAGAAATGATCCCTGTACTGAGAGATAAAAACGCTAATTCATAATTTTCCACTTCAAAACAGATAATTAAAAGAAAGAAAGAAAGAAAGAAAGAAAGAAAGAAAGAAAGAAAGAAAGAAAGAAAGAAAGAAAGAAAGAAAGAAAGAAAGAAAGAAGGAAAGAAAGAAAGAAAGAAAGAAAGAAAGAAAGAAAGAAAGAAAGAAAGAAAGAAAAGAAAGAAAGAAAGAAGGAAAGAAAGAAGGAAAGAAAGAAAGAAAGAAAAGAAAGAAAGAAAGAAAGAAGGAAAGAAAGAAAGAAAGGAAGGAAGGAAGAAAGAAAGGGAGAAAGAAGAGCATAATAACGGGGTCTGGAGCGATAGCATAGCGGTTAGGGCATTTGCCTTGCACGAGACCAACCCAGGTTCGATTCCCAGCATCCCATATGGTCCCCTGGGCACCGCCAGGGTTAATTCCTGAGTGCAGAGCCCCTGTGCATTGCTGGGTGTGACCCAAGAAGCAAAAAAAAAAAAAGAAAGAAAGAAAGAAAGAAAAGAAAAGCATAATAAATGCTATCTAAAATAGAGCTGAGTTCTAGAGGATGCTCTTTTCAGGGAGGATATTCCATTTGGTGATTCTCTATAGAAAAAATGAAAGAGAGAGGGTTGACAGTCTTCAGACCCTGTGTACTCTCTAGTTGCACTGAGTTTCTGCATGACAAACGGTAAAACCAAAGCAGAGAAAAGGGAAGATGCTTGCCTAGTTTCCTCTCAATGAGACCATTCTGTCCACTGCATTCGCAATTTTTTTTGTTTTTTGGGTTACACCCAGCGGCGATGCACAGGGGTTACTCCTGGCTCTACACTCAGGAATTACTCCTGGCAGTGCTCAGGGGACCCTATGGGATGCTGGGAATCGAACCCGGGTCGGCCGCATGCAAAGCAAACGCCCTACCCACTGTGCTCTCGCTCCAGCCATACTCAGTAGTTTACGGATCTATAAAGCAACGTGCTCTAGACTAAAGCAACGGCCCACAAGAGCTGGCAGGTATAGCACGGGGCCAGGAAACAGGTCTCTGATAACATTTAAATATCTAAGTAAGGCTACCAAAAGAGGAATAGAAACATTTCTCTATTGTTATTTTGTTGACTTCGCTGTTTTAACTTCTGCTAACTGTATAGGACCCAATGAGAGGGCTGGGGTGGGAGCTCTGTGGTAGAGCATGTGCTTGCCTCTGTCAGGCCTGGGGTTCGATCCCCAGAATGGCCCCCCACCAAAAAAAAAAAAAAAAACCACAAAAGTCCCTATGGCAATGACAATGTTTTAGTTCAGCTGAATTACTGCCAAGTAGCAAGAAAATAAGCTAAAAATAAACTGCTCTAAAAAGGAACTCTAAAAATCCATGACAGCAAAAGTAAGAATTGGGAATGGGGAAAAAGAAAAAGAAACAAAAGAAGCTAGAAGACATTGCTTTCTTAGTGTATAAAATAGTGTAGTGGGCGGGACTCTTGCCTTGCATGTGATCAACCTGCATTCAATCCCCAGAACCCTGAGCACAGCCAGGAGTAAGCTCTGAGCACAGAGCCAGGAGTAAGCCCTGAGCACAGAGCCAGGAGTAAGCCCTGAGCACAGAGCCAGGAGTAATCTCTGAGCACAGAGCCAGGAGTAAGCCCTGAGCACAGAGCCAGGAGTAAGCCCTGAGCACCATCAAGTGTGGTCAGAAAAAAAAAAAGATTATATATTCTCTAGAAGTCATATTCTATTACTCCCCATTGGCAGTGTATGAGATCATTTATCTCCAGAATTTAGTGTCATCATTTGTAAAATTGCCATTTAAAAATATATGTATAGAGTTTTTCAGTGGTTTTGGTTCACTTTATCTAATCACTAATGAGTTGAATATCTTTTCATGTATTTAAATGACAGCTATACAATTTCTCCGGTACATTGTTATGCTACATATTTATGGCAATATCTTTTACATAATTTGTTTTACTGTTGAGTTTTGGGTTTTTTTTTATGCGATTGGTAATTTTTTTTTCTCTATTGCAGGATTATAATTTGTATTCTCACCTCTTAAGTCTTTCACAGAAAAAGTGTTGAATTATAGTGAGGTTCCATTGACCAATTTTTCTTTTTATATGTTGAAAGGTATAATATTTTATGTTTTTTACTCTAAAAATATTATCATTTTACATTTTTTTTCTTTTTTTTTTTTCTTTTTGGGTCACACCCAGCGATGCTCAGGGGTTACTCCTGGCTTTGCACTCAGGAATTACTCCTGGCGGTGCTTGGGGGACCATATGGGATGCCAGGGATCGAACCCGGGTCGGCCGCGTGCAAGGCAAACGCCCTACCCGCTGTGCTATCGCTCCGGCCCCTATCATTTTACATTTAAGTAGAATGATCCAATTTCAGCTCATTTTCATATAGCGTGTAAGGTTCAGGCCAAGATTAAGTACCCGCTGTACTTTTTTGACTGTGAATGCTGTTACTCCAGAATCACTTATTTAAAATGTTGTTATACAATTCAGCTGCTTTTGCTCATAGTTTAAATTAATATGTCTCTCTGTGTGGGCTGGAGCAATAGCACAGATAGCACAGAGTAGGGAGTTTGCCTTGCACGCAGCCAAACCTGGGTTCGAGTCCTCCGTCCCTCTTGTAGATCCTGGCAAGTTACCGAGAGTATCTCACCCACACGGTAGAGCATGGCAAACTACCCGTGGCGTATTCAATATGCCAAAAACAGTAACAACAAGTTTCACCATGGAGACGTTACTGGTGCCCACTCGAGCTAATCAATGAACAACAGGATGACAGTGATACAGTGATATATTAAGAATTTTTCACCAGGCTATTTCACTCGGGAAAACCCAGAGGTGGGCAGGTGAGACCCCGCTCTGCCCCAAGGGACCCAGCCCCAGCAGCAGGAAACCTCCAGAACACAACTGTTGCCATGCTCACGGCTGCTCCCCACAGGCTCAGGCCAAGCCTCACCCACGAGTGAACCTATTTCTGGACACTTCATACCATACACCCTACCCAGACTCCAAGAGTACCACTCTACAGTTGATGGGGTTCAAAGTAGCAGGCAACCAATCTTAGAGGGAAATATTTTTTTTTCTTTTTTGGGTCACACCCGGCGATGCACAGGGGTTCCTCCTGGCTCATACACTCAGGAATTCTCCTGGCAGTGCTGGAGAGACCATATGGGATGCCGGGGATTGAACCCAGGTCGACCGAGTGCAAGGCAAACACTCTACCCACTGTGCTATCACTCCAGCCCCGAAATATTTTTTTACAGATATAGATAGATAGATAGATAGATAGATAGATAGATAGATAGATAGATATAAAAGCACACAAGTCTCAACCTTTAGCAACATGTTAGTGATCTCTTATAGAAGGGCTTAATGACCCTTGGGTGAAATACAACTATCTTTACACTCTTTCCTCTAAGGATACTTTTTTGGAACATTTTCAGCAGTTTTCCATAACAAACAATGCAAATATATTATTTCAGTTTTGTTTTGGGACAGGGATTGGGATTCAGAATGGAAACATCTGAAATATGGTGGTGGGAAAGTGTAATGGTGGTGGAATTGGTGTTTGAATATTAAATGTCATCAAATAGTGTGAACTACTTTATAGCACTGTAGCACTGTCATCCCATTGTTCATCGAATTGCTCGAATGGGCACCAGTAACATCTCCATTGTGTGACTTGTTGTTACTGTTTTTGGCATATCGAATACACCACGGGGAGCTTGCCAGGCTCTGCTGTGCAGGCGGGATACTCTAGGTAGCTTGTGGGCTCTCCGAGAGGGACGGAGAAATCGAACCAGGTTGGCCGTGTGCAAGGCAAATAAATGCCCTACCCGCTGTACTATTGCTCCAACCCAAACTACTTTATAAAATAAAAAAAAAATTTTTTTGCTTTTTTTTGGGGGGGGGTGTTGCGTGAACATTCGTGCAGTCAGAGGCGCTGAGATAGGAACGCGGAAGAAATGCATTGATTGGAGGACTAAGGCTCGCTCTGGCTCTTAGCAAAGGCAGAGGGCCTCGTGGACCTCCTTTTATTGATCATGGTACCCCTAAAGGGCGCAGTACAGCGACGTCACCAAAGGCATCAAAAGATGTTACAGGAAGAACATTGAGGCAACATTATTTCCTTGTATCCGCAGGCCAGTAATCTAGGCCTCCGGATAGAAGATGCAAAACCAAAACTGAAACCTTCCTTGGGCTAAAAGCACTTGAATTTACATCCCAAAGACAAAACTGGGCCCTGCACCTGAAATCTACATCCCAAAGACTAGGCTGGGCGAGAGCCTACAATTTACAATATCTCAAAGGTCAGGCCTGGCTAACACCATCTGCATGTCAAAGACCAACCAGGCTTCTGTGAGAGAAGGAAAACTGCCTCTGAAATTATTTTCTGAAGGTAGCTGAAAAGGGGAAAATATTCCTGTCTGCAATACAGTATCCCAAACAGGGGGGTCACACCCGAGATGTTCAGGGGTTCCTCCTGGCTCATGCACTCAGGAATTATGCCTGGCGGTGCTCAGGGGACCATATGGGATGCTGGGAATTGAACCTGGGTTGGCCGAGTGCAAGGTAAACACCCTACGCCCTGTGCTATCGCTCCAGCTCCTAAAAAAATTTTTTTAATTAAAAAAAAAATTGCAGGGACTGGAAAGATAATACCAGACATGCTGGCCCCTGAGAACAGAGCCAGGTGTATCCACTGGGCACCACAGTGTATAAATATCCCCTAAGAATATATTTTTTTATATTTAGTCAAGAAAGGAAAAAATAGGGGCTGTAGCGATAGCATAGCGGGGAGGACGTTTGCCTTGCATGCAGCCTACCCAGGTTCGATTTCCAGCATCACATATGGTCCCCTGAGCACCACCAGGAGTAATTCGTGAGTGCATGAGCCAGGAGTAACCCCTGTGCATCACCGGGTGTGACCCAAAAAAAAAAGGGAAGGAAAAAATAAAACAAGCACCCTCCCATTCAAATAATCTTTCATCTTTTGTGGTTTTTTTTTTTTGAGCCATACCTAGAAGTGTTCAGGGTTTGCTCCTGGCTCTGTGCTCAGGGATCACCCCTGGTGACCTCAGGAGATCTTATGGGGGGGGCCAAGGATTGAGCCTGGATGTCCACTTGCAGGCCCAGTGCTCTACCCACTGTACTAACTCTTCAGCTTTAAATAATCTTTCATTTTTATATCATATAAGGCATTGTGTTAAACTCTGTGCAAAAAATGTATAGGAACAGGACTCATTGTTTTGTCCGGCATGGCATTTCAAACCGGAAGGATAGAAAACACAACCACAGTGATAAATACGAGACAAGGGGCTGGAGCAATAGCATAACGAGGAGGGCGTTTGCCTTGCACTCGGCCGACCCAGGTTCGATTTCCAGCATCCCATATGGTCCCCTGAGCACCGCCAGGAGTAATTCCTGAGTGCAGAGCCAGGAGTAACCCCTATGCATCTCCAGGCGTGACCCAAAAAGCAAAAAAAACAAACAAATAAAATGTTCATTGCATGCTGCCAACCCAAGTCTGATCCCTGGTACCCATGTGGTCACCCAAGCCCACCAGGAATGATCCCTGAGCACAGAGCGAGGAGTAAGTCCTGAAAATAGCTGGGTGTGACACCCCACCAAAAAAAAGTGTGCTGTTGCAGGGAGAATATGAAAAAAGTTGTTCAACCACAAGCGCAAAATATATTTAAATGGCTTATTTCTAACTAGGATTACAAGAGAAGGTTTCAAGGAAGACAAAACGTTTAAGCCTGACCTTAACTAATCTAAACAGATAGACATTGAAGATGGTAAAAAAAAAGGGGGGGGGTAGAGGTGAAGGACATCATTTCAGATGATGCCATTAGTAGCTTTGATCAAGGAATGCCAAGTGCTATTGGCTTGGAATGGCGACTCATTCAGGAGAGCTATAGAGATGGCATCTGAGCGTGGTGACAGTTACGGAAGCACACTAGTGTCTCTGGAAGTGAGTCTTAAGAAGTTAAGGTAGGGGCTGGAGCAATAGCACAGCAGGGAGGGCGTTTGCCTTGCATGCGGCTGACTCGGGTTCAATTCCCAGCATCCCATATGGTCCCCTGAGCACCACCAGGGGTAATTTCTGAGTGCAGAGCCAGGAGTAACCCCTGTGCATCGTCAGGTGTGACCCTAAAAGAAAAAAAAGAAAAAAAGCAGTCAAAGTATCAACTAATCCACATTTTGAATTATTTGATGAAGAATTAAGACAGAGACAAAGATGTTTGCATTTTCCACAGAGGTGATTTTAACGGATGGGCAGAAGACAAAGTAAAAAAAAAGGCTAACAAGTGTGTTGTGGGGACAGAGCAATAGTCCAGCAGGGAGGTTCAATCCCCGGCACCCTGTATGGTCCCCTGAGCACCGCCAGGAGTCATTCCTGAGTACAGAGCCAGGAGGAACCCCTGAGCATTGCTGGGTGTGACCCAAAAAGCCAAGAAAGAATAAAAGTGTGTGGTGAAGCGCTGGAGCAGGTAGAGTACTTGCTTTGCATATGGCCCAGCCAAAAGCACCGCCAGAAATGACTCAGAAAAATTTAAAAATGGGTATCTGGGGCTGGAGCAAAAGCACAGCGGGGAGGGCATTTGCCTTGCAGGCGGCCGACCCAGGTTCGATTCCCAGCATCCCATAGGGTTCCCCCGAGCACCGCCAGGAGTCATTCCTGAGTGCATGAGCCAGGAGTCACCCCTGAACATTGCCGGGTGTGACCAAAAAAAAGAAAAAAAAGTGTCATGAGAACAAAAGAACCCAAAACCAGTCAGTATTTTGGTGGGTTGGGGGAAGGGGGTTTGAGGGGGAGGCAGAGGTCTATGTTCGGGGGGCCACACCCAGCTATGCTGAGGGTTCTGTGCTCAGGGATCACTCCCGGTGGTGCTGGGGGACCACACGTGGGATTTGAACCCAGGTCAGTGACTCATCCTTTGTTCGATCTCTTGGGCCTGAGTCAGTATCTTCTGAAAAAGAGAAATAGGCTAAATGAAAGGACTTAAACATAACATTCAGGGCCAAGGCGACAGCTCCTAAGGCTGGAACGCATGATTCGCATGCAGGAAGCCTGGGTTTGATTCCTGGTATGGTATGGCTCCCTGGGCAACCCCCAGAGTGACCTTTGACCTTTGAGCACTGAGCTAGGAGTAGCCTCTGAGTACCACCAACTGTGCCCCCAAAACCAAAAAAAAAAATGTATAGCATCCAAATGCAAAATGAGATCCTAGACTGGTTAAAATTATGGACAAATGAGCTAGAAAAGTATTTGTGGGTAAGTTGGAGGGAAACTCGTATCATCTGCTGGTATTTCATCAAGTACTGTTTTCCAGTGCATTGCAGCAACACTACCTGGAAAAAAGAAAGAAGCTGATAAAACAATTTGCCTTTACACATATGTTTCCTAGCAGCGCTTACACAATAGCAAAAAGGGGGAAGCAACTCACACATCCAACAGTTGAAAGAAGCAGCGAAATGTGATGCACATACCCAGTAGAATATTTTCCTATTAACCTTTGAAAGGATGGGGCTGGAGTGATAGCACAGCGGGGAGGGCGTTTGCTTTGCACGCGGTCGACGTGGGTTCGATTCCCAGCATCCCATAGGGTCCCCTAAGCACTGCCAGGAGTAATTCCTGAGTGCAGAACC